>NW_013952602.1:658629-672013 GCF_001266775.1 Austrofundulus limnaeus
CTCTGACGTGTGGCTGTGATTTATAAAGGACAGATGTGCAGAAATGTGTGTACGTATGGTTTTATAAATCTGATTTTTTTTTTGGCGTACGCCATTTCAGCCTTTTGGCCGTACATTCACTTTTAGTATGGCTTCCATGCAATCCTTTATAAATGAGACCCCAGGTGAGGTGGGCGTGCTGGAGCAGATGAGATGAAACTAACTGATCAGGAGATCATCTAGATCCATCCATTATCTACTGCTTATTCCAGCTCGAGCAGGGAGACCCAGACCTCTCCTTCTGCTGCTGCCTCTTCCAGCTCTTCAGGGAGGATTCCAAGATGTTCCCAGGACAGATGAGAGACATGGTCTCTAGCGTGTCCTGGGTCTTCCTCGGGGTCTCCTCCCAGTTGGACTAAAGCACCACCCTAGGGGAGGCATCCTTAGCAGATGCCTGAACCACCTCAACTGGCAAATGATGTGGAATTAACACTGAAATGAAAGAACTAGTAATAAAGCCATGAAATGTAAAAGGTATAAACAAAATTAACAAAAACACAGATCCAAACAGTATTTTCAATCAAAATTTCATGCTGAGCTGCACATTTGAAAAAAAAACTTAATAATTTTTTTTTGTAAAGTAAGTTTAACTGAGGTGAAAAGTGTGCCTTGGTTTACACAGGGGTAATCTCAGCTTAATACTTGCTGAAACTCATTTTGTGTAAATCCAAACCCGTCATATCTCAAACTAAAGTAAATAAAAAAAGCTACTTCATCTTCCTTCAGCCTGATTTATTTGGTCTGAAGTTTCCAATAAAACTATGGAAAAGACTCAAAAAAGTCTCAATTTTTAGGAAGTTGAAGACGCAAATTTTGAAAAATAAAAATACAACAACACAGAAAACACATTTTAATTAAAAAACTTCACTGCATAAGAAACTTTCAGAGCTAACAGCCAATCATTGAAAACAAACACATCTGCTGTGGAATCAGAGAAAAACWGTGCGTGGAAATCAATTTGTAACGAATTCAGTGCAAATGAACAAAGAACAACAGAGAAACTTCATCATCCGTTCTGATGCCTAATTATCTGAATTACTTGTATTAATGTTTTGTTAGAATAAGTGTGTTGACGACACACTATTCTCATTTCTGAACGATATAAAAACAAACCTTTGCTAAAAGGCTTGAAAGCAAATAYAAGCACAAATTACATGTCTGATCAGTCAAAAGAGTAACATCTTCCTTTCTTATCAGTCCTTCTAAACCATATTTAAAAGTTTGCTCTGCAAACCTTGAGCTTCTGCTATCAGATTAGAGCATGAATCAAAGTGTTGGCTGCCTTCACAGTGTTTGCTTCTTGCATCCAAAGAGAACAATTGTAAAAACTAATTATCGCTCTCTGTCAGCAGCAAAARGCTGCTCCTGTRTGTGTGTGTGTTCATTTGTTTAGTGTTAGTGAAATATCTTAGGAACCAGTGGCTGGTTTCACTGGTAACTAGAAGCACTCAGAGAGCCCACATATCCACCAAGACCAATGGGCCACTCATGCAGGTGGTCCAGATTACAACCAAATTTTAACCATTTGTTGTTTGTGACAACTTTAACATTGCTTTAAAATGTCATAGAAATTGGTTCATAACTCTTTCATGTCTTCAGACAGACAGACAGACAGACAGACAGACAGACAGACAGACAGACAGACAACCAAGGCTACCAAATCCTAACCTCCTCAGTGGAGGTAATTATTGGGTAGGCATTTACGACCTGTAAATTTTTGGAGTTAATCTCATTCAAGATGGCTGCCACAACTAACCAAACTTTGCAAACACAAAAACTGATTAAAAAAATCATGCTGAGCTGGTGACATGCTGATCCTTAAGTATCACAATGGGCAGGCTGGTCAGAGAGAACTCGTCCAGCTGGCCATATTTGTGGATCWTCATGATCAAATTTAACGTCTCATGTTTTTTTTAACAAATAAAATGACTGAAGTTAAATTTGCTTTTTGGGAGATTTAGTTTAAACCCCAAATTAATTGCAGAGAAGCTCTAATCTTTCTTCAAGGAATCATCTAAATTTACTCAGAGCTGGACWAGAGTGTGACTGAGAAAGAACATTGTTGTACGGCTGGATTAAACATCCATTTGAATCTAGGGCTATATATGTTTACACTGCAGGCAAATACAACACAAATTAGATTTTTTGAATGTAAACAAGACAAATCWGATTTTTTTTTTCAAATCTGAACCAGGCGTATTCAGGATGTGGTACTGAATCTGATGCATATCTGATGTTTTTCAKAGCGACCTCWACCTGAKCACTCGTGTTGCATTATGTCTGACTTACATCAGTGAGGTTGGGGTGAGCGGGTCGATCCACTATAACCTCAATTCARGCTGTTTWAATCTTGTAGCTCCATCTCTTCAGCTACAGAACAGAAGTCCAGTTGCTTTGMTTTTTTTTRCTTATAATTTTCCATGTCCTAGATGACTGAGAATCCACYAAAAACATACGATATTAACATCAGACCTCGGATTGTATCGATACTAAAGGTAATGGATTGATGCTTTAGTTAGTTTTACTTTCAGCAGCTCAGCTTCAAAAGTACATGCCGCACTGCAGCCACCGACRAGAGGCAGGTTCAAATATAAGCACTGAACTGAACAAGCATGTCACATAACGATTTGATTTAAAACAACTTTAGAATCGATCCACACWTGCTAACATGTAGCATCCATGTTTACTTCTGTAACAAGCRGAATGTGACGTCACGTCTTCTTCTGCACATGCAGATCGTATCGACTCAGTGGAGTTCACACTGGAGTCTGTTGGAGGTCACATTTAAAATATACAGTAATGTGAACATTCACACACTGGTTTGTGCAAAAATTTGGAATTGAGTATTAAATGTAGCTAAGACTAGCTCTTTTCTTTGTGTTGAAACTGCTCCTCTGGTAACTGGGCTGATGACATCAGTTAGCTGGAGTTTTGTACATCTATGAATTTGCACTCAGTTTGTCATCCCAAAGGATGATTTTACTATATTTACATTTCAGCATTTTGCCCCAGTTCAAAACGTAAAATATAAAATCTGTTATTCACAGTAGATGAAGCTAGAAAGCATAGAGCATGCTGTTCAGACAATGAAACCTGACAAAGCAGCTGAAATTGATTTCAGATGGGTTATTTAAAAGTGCACGCTGAAAAAGATCCCGAATGAGTCAGGCACAACGTGGGCTTTACGCTGCCATTGTTTCATCACCCAGCCATTGTTTTGTTAGCCTCCTGCCTTGCAGCGTTGTCACTGAGACTTTCATCCTTTACCCGTGAAGTGATTCATTCATGCAGGTGGAGCCAAAAGGACCTCAGGGGCCTCCGACAGCCCCGCTCGGTGCCAGTCCTGTGAACTCACACTCACATCCACTGTCATGGAAGTGCCTGGAATACACAAGGGATAGGACACCACAATACCTTTAAAAAAATAAAACATCTGTGAGGGAAATGTACTTTGACCTTTTGTAATGATCTGCTGCTTTGTGTTTCACTCTCGCAGTCAGAAAAATGTATTACTAACATTTACAGCACTGCTTAACTGTTTTACAAGGTAATAAAGGTTAATTTGTAGTTGCCTCTAAAAATATTCTAGAAAAAAATAACATTTTGTAAAGGTTAAATGAAGTTTAGTGGTTTTAATCTTTGACCTTATACCGTATTTTCAACATGTACACAATAGCCTACTTTGACATGGAGTGTGACAGATGTGCATAGACCACTGAGTATAGTACATTCATATGAATGCATTCTCGCATGAATAGAATTTAACCCATTACCTCTCATGTATGTGCTAACCACCAAATCAAGAGGGCCTCCATAACCAGCTGACTGGTAAAACTGAAAACTAACTCCATCAATCTTACCCATCTTGTGCTACAAAATGGTGCAACAGAAGCTAAAATAATCCCTTAAGAGACATACTGGTAGTTTGAACCACTCATGTTGATGGCCAACACAACTAGTCTATTTATTTTCCCTAACCTTTATTTAATCAGGCTAATCCTAAAGTACAGTGTTGCAAAGGAGGCCTGGGCCTGAGGGCAACGTAACATGCATGTTTTGGGTCTGTGGGAGGAAACCGGAGTACTCAGAGAAAGCYCAAGCATGAAAACATGCAAACACAGAAAGACCCGAAATGAAGATCAAACCCAGGACCTGATTGCTGTGAGGCATCAGTGCTAACCAGTAATCCACCGTGCTGCTAATCAACTATTTCTAATCCAAAAGGACTATAACTCAGTAAATTTTACAGATGATATGTACATTACATAGTACATTGCAAAGTATGTTGTGCTTCTATCTTTAAAATGGCAACACACTTAAATTATATTAAGTGATTGCTCTAAGACTAATAAGTACAAAAAAACTGGTCTGGTCATGAGAAGATGAGGAGGAGACGTTGCACAGCCTGCAACAACATACAGTATTTTATGGATGTTCCTTAAAATCCTTTGCTTGTTCTGGTCACACTGGATTTTAGTCATCCACATGAAAACCAAAGAATTACAGTATATGTCACTACACACTGATGGCAGATTTTACTGTCTTCAGTAATTTCCAATGACTTGGACTGGAGAGATCACAATGTCTTCCTCCCATTTTATCTCTCTTTGCATTTGCAGAAAAGTACCTCAGCAAGCAGTTCAATACAAATTGTGAAGGATTTTTTTTATCCTCGCAGCTGTCTTTGCTATAACTTTTAGATGTTATTTATAAAGTGTTACTAAAAACAATAAAATTTAAGTCATTTCATGAAGGTTATTGCATAAACAACCCACTACTGGATATGACTTAAAATGTTTTACTTATAACTTTTTGCTACATTTCAAAAATGTGCATGTTATTCATTTCTAATCTGTAATATCTTCTGCACACTGCTTGTTTAATTTCTGAACATGTATGCCATTAAATATTTCTACAGTTAATATTAATACAATTCAAAATGTGTTAACACTACCATCAGTGACCTACTTTATGCCATTGTTTATTACACATTTAAATACTTGGTATTAGTATTTAATTTAGTGAAGTGGTGTCCAATCATTGTACTAAAAGGCTACTAGCCTCCAGGTTTTAGACATTTCTCTGTTTCAACACACCTGACTTAAATGAGCTGGTGATTTGCAGGCTTCTGCAGAATTTGAGAAGCTGCTAAACAAGTAATTCTGTAGAGTCAAAAAACTGTCAATTCATTTATTRGTCTATTTAAATTTTTTGCTATTTTATCTTTTTATGAGTACAGTGGAACAACCTTTGTGCCCAACAWGCCAAGGGCAATGTACTGTATGTCAGAGAGTTATGGTATTTTGACCAACCTAAGTATGCTAATTAGTGTTGGTTATTCTTACAGTGGGCACCCAGAGAAAAGTAGAATTTGTTCCTTGCAGAATAAATCAATAAAAGACAAACAGCAGCTCGTAGTGTTTTTCCCCACTATTTAAGCATACAGCATACAGATTTACAGTTTTAGTTGACAATGATTTAAACAAACTTTTACCCATTATATATTTTGCCTTTGTATGAATAATATCATTTATAATTTTTTTAATCATTTCATGATGGCAGGAAGGATACGCAGAAGCAGAAAATTTCAAACAATGACCAAAACTTTAAGTAAATTAAAAAAAAGAAAAAATATATATAACTTTGCTTTGGGTTTAGCTCTGCATTATTATAATGTGCTAGACAACTTCTGCCAACTTGTAAAAWTTTTTGTCCAACCCTGAAGATATCTGTGCTGAAAATGGAATAAAAGAAATCCACTGGAAGCCTCTTTTGGACGCATGCGAACTGGAATGCTAACGATTAAAATATTCCTAAAATAATTGCCCATATTTGTTGTTGGTTTGTTGGTTTGTTTGTTTTTTAGAGGTGTCCTGACATCAGTTTTTCTCAAATCGAGTATTTTAATTTCAAATATTTCATTTTGGGCACTCACCCATACGACTACTCCCTGCATCATAACTTTGGTGTGAATCCTTCCTTGTAGGCCTACAGCCCCTCTGACTGAATCAAATCAAATATACTTCATGATATACTATACTGCTGCATTAATTTTGAAAGAAGTTAAAAATGACAAATACGCTTTTCTTTACACTTGTATAAATTTCTTAAACATGGAACTGACAAATCTTTCAGTTGAAATGTGTGAACTATAACACATTAGATGGAGCATTGATACTGGTATCTATACTGATATTGGTATCATTCCTGATTATCAGGACATTTTGTACGAGTTCTTGTAGAAATGCCAACTATTTTTTTTCAAGTTTTTCAGGAAATACAAAATATGTCATATGTTGCATATACAGTTAGGTATTTTGTGTTTCCTGAAATCCTTAAAAAATGATTATTTTAGGAATGTGACAATATAACACCTATATGAGTCATTTATTCATAACAATGTTTTCACAAGTTGCCTGAAACATTTGAGGGTGACAGAGCCTTTAGAAAAGCTACAATTATTTTAAATTATGTGTTGATTTGTGAAAACAGTAAGTGTCTGAGAAAGTAATGTTTCATCTACAGTCTTAGAGACAACATACCTGTTTCTCTCTGAGAAATTATCAAGATTGCCAGACTTGTGAAAGTAAAATAAATTCTCTCCAATAATTCTTATCTTTTGTTTATAATTTAAACTTTAAATATGAAGTAAAAATCTAAGAAAAATCCAAACCATTAAATGAGGTGTGTTAACACAGAGAAACAACTAAAACTTGCAGGGTAGTGGCTCTGGAGGACCAGGGTTACACACCTCAGATCAAGTGATGGGTACAGGATACTTACTGGGACAAAGCAAGCTATCGCACTAACTCCATTAGGCTTCTTTATGAACTAAATACTAAAGTGAGTCTGAGCATGATTTTAATGGGAAAACAAATAAGCTGTGATGTGGTTGATTTGCTTGATACATTAAGACGTCCTTTTTCAGTTTGTACGTGATTTCCTGCAAATTTCTCGTCAATAAAAAACCTCAAACTCAAACTAATTGCAAAAGTTTTTACATTTTTTTGTTGTGTCTCAAATCATGTAATCTACATGTAATAAACAAACATGTAAAAATCTGCATAAAAACCTCTCTGAAAAAAAACATTCATTGTAACCAAAATAAAACTAATTCTGAATGTTCAATATACTTATGTATACAAGTAATTATGGTCTTAAAAAGACTCATTTTGAAACATCTTGGTAAATTGATGTAATACAGTTTTAGTTTCTATGACAGTTTTGTTGAGGGTTCAACATAACCTTTATTCAGGCTAGCATGACTAAAAAAAACAAGTTTGAAGAGGACCCCTCGAGGCTGATGTGTGCTTTAGTTTACAGACTTAAGCTTCTCATCCGACTCTTTTACCGAGTTCATTTTGTGACCCTTTGAAAAACTGCTCCACCATTTCTCAAAATATTTCTCCTCCTCCGTGATTCAGTCTCTTCTATGTGTGAGAATCAGAGCAGCGCTGTGGCACCCGAGCTGATGGATGAGCTCGTAACTGTTTTAAGCACTCAAATGAGCCCACAGGAAGAAGATGTATCACCCTTCAGACAGCTCAGCCTCGCCACTAAAGAGAGTTGGGTGGGGACAGGGCCAGAGTAAAATGTATCTATTTTTTTTTTTTTTTACAAATTCAAATCTAGCTGGAGGAAACTAGTAAATCACTCCGCTCTGATGGTCCCACCTCTTCTTCTCATTGCTCCTCTGACCTGTCTGCTGTAGGTAGCAAGGCTGAACAATTTATGGTCTTCCCTCATTGACACTCTATTTTCCTCTTACTCCCTCAAACTTTCTGGCTTCCTCTTTAAAGTCAGACCATTTCTTTTATCTCTTGAACAGATGCTTAATATATCCCATTTACATTGTTTTGACAGCTTTGGTAAGTGGTGTGTTCAGTAATCCTGTTGTCTTCCTTCTTCCCTTCGCAGTTCTTCATCCTCCTCCTGATCATCTTCTTCCTGGAAATTCTCTTCATCATGTTGTTCTTCATTTACCAAGATGAGGTAAAACAGCTTGATTACTTGGATGTTTCGTTCTGCTCTTGAGTGAGAAAAAAAACAGCATGTTGAACTCGTCTGACCTTCCTGCTGATTTTCTGTGGCGTGTAAACTGATGGATCTGTTTAACGAGGATGTTTTGAAGGCCTTGTTAGCAGAGCTGAGTTTGTCAGCTTACAGAACAGCTTAGTGAAAGTGCTTGAGGATATGTTTTTTAAATGTCATAAGGATTTTTGTACACATTTGTGCCTTTGAGAAGATTTCTGGCTATACAGTAAGAAAATATTTATGCTGTTGTCATAATTCACATTTTGTTCGGAAACATCAGGTTCCATCTCAGCTAATTTACCTTTAGGCAGCAAACAAAAAAAAGCATGAAAGATTGTTTTCATACTTATTTTAAGTTTTTATATAACAGCTGTATATTATTTTAGAAACAAATATGTAAAACAACCAAACATTTTAAACATAATCATGTTTCTGTCTGTAAACAAACTAGGAGACAATCATTATTGACAAATTATGTCAGATTAATATGATTACATTGATAATGGAGAGGATTAACATGTCAAACCAATGTAGAGTCAGAAGAAACACCAAATAATAGCTTTATTCAGTATTATTCCTGAAAAAAGAAGGATTGAAATCTTTCTGAAGGCCAGAAGATTACGTATGTATTGTAGAGGGAGCATTACTATACCATTAATATACTATATATATTACTAACCCAATCCACTTCTTAGTTCTAGACAAAGACGTTTGTGTTTTTGTATCTTTCAGTGTAAAAAGCTGTAGTTTAGTTAAGCTAGTAGTTAAATTAAATTATTGTCAACAACTGTGAGTGAGTTGCTATCCAAGTTAGTACAGCAGATATTTTCATGAAGCAAATTTTACTACAAAATCTGTTTTTTACCAGGCTACAAACACACAGCTGCTGTGTGAAAACTTTAAGCTATGTCTAAAGGCCCTGTCACATTCATAGTTGGGTRGAGGAGGCACCAGGTCCAAGAGAGAAACCCAGACATCCCTCTCCCCAGCGACACTTTCCAGCTCATCCTGGGGGACTCTGAGGRGATCCCAGGCCAGAGAGGATACATAACCCRTTTAGTGAGTCCTGGGTCTTCCGCAGGGTCTTCTACCAGTGGGATATGCCCGGGACACCTCTAAAGGGAGGCGACCAGGAGGCATCCTGATCAGATGAAGCACCTCAATGACACCTTTTGATGTGGAGGAGCAGTGGCTCTACTTCAAACTCCCCTCGAATGACGGAGCTCCTCACCTTATCTCTAAGGTTTAGCCCAGCCACCCCAAGAAGGAAGCTCATTTCGGTTGCTTGTATCCAGGATCTTGTTCTTTCGATCATGATCCACACCTCATGACCATAGGTGAAGGTTGGAACYTAGACAGACCAGTAAATCCAGAGCTTAGACTTTCTGCTCAGCTCATTTACTACGACTGACTGAAGCAAGGCCCCAATCAGTCAATCCATCTCCCGCTTTATTCTACCATCACTTGTGAGCAAAACACCCAGTTGTGGCATGCCGTCCTAAAAACAGTGCCACCCTTGCCAGACCTGGCCCACATCCTGTTGAAAACCTCCTTGCTTACACCAGCAGTCAGCCAGCAGTGCCAGCTTGACACAAGATCTGGTCCACACCTGTCTGCTATGTGGGATATTTTGCATGTTTTTATAAACTGCTGGGTGTGAAAACAAACAAAAAATTGTGATGGAAACAGAAGTGTAGTAAGGGTGCTTCAGTGCTTGTACACTGGTTCTCCTAATTACTTAATGAGTCGGAATGATGGAGCTCTCCTCTGTGATAAACTCCTGGAAGCTGTTTTGTGCAAAACAATATTTAACACTCACCATGGAGTCAAATTAAAAATATATATTTTCTGTAAATCTTTTTGAGCCAGAAACCCATCTGCACGGTTGCATCAGCTTCTGTAAGGGATCGCTATCTTACCCATCAAAATATCAAAGCTCTTAAGCTTTCTTCAGAGCTCAGCGTCATGGTGTCAGATCACTGGAGAGATTATCTTTAAAATGTATTTTCCAGTCATTAAACTGGTAAACATTTGAACTGTGCTGCTCTAACTGGAGTGAACTCTTAACACAGACCCAGCTATGTGCGTGTGTATAAGTGTGTAGTTTACAGCAAAGCCCTGCAATTTTTTTAATATCATTGACGCATTCTGGTTAATTAATGYCAATAAATGGATTTTCAGGATCCTGAATTGTATTATAAATTATGACAAACACCAAAACCTCCAAAAAACATTCACAACRACTTAGTTTTGTTTGTATTTGTGGTGAGACAGAGGTATGACGTTTTCTGCAATTAGATTTCCAAAAGCTTTAAATCCAATGTGACAGTTTTCTTCWTTGCTTAAAGCAAGGTTATTTTTTACTTTGATTTTTTCCTATTTATTTATTTATTGATTTGTTTATTTACAATTTTAAAATGCCAAACATTAGGGAGAAAAAGGTTGRACTGTCAGTACTTTGCATCCCCTTTGGCAAGTATCACAGCCTGCCAATGCTGGTTTTCACAAGCTGAGATTCTTTCAGTCCTTGCTTAAAAGATTTTCACCCATCCTGGATGAAAAAGCTTCTCTGTTCGAGTCTTTGGCTGCTCTGCATGCACTGTTCTTTTGATGTCCCTCCACTGATTTTCAACAGTATTTAGGTGGGCCACTCTGAAAGCCATCAGCCAAACCCTCAGCTTGTATCTTTTGAAAATGTCRATTGTGGATTTTGGGGTGTGTTTAGGATCATCGTCTTGTCGTGAAGCACATCCTTCTTTTATCCCCAACTTTTTTGTTCAAACAGTGGGATGTTTGCAGCATCCACTCTTTTCTGCTGAATCCAAATAAAACTGCAAAAGATGATCTTCGGTCTCATGAACACAGTGGAGGGGCTCTTCTCATGAAATTCTGCYTTATTTCTGCTGAGTCAACAATAACTTTTTTAACTACTACCTATTGTAAAACTTATTTTAAATAGTTGCTAGTTTCCTTTCATAACAACTAAAGGTGACATAGATAGTTTATTATGGTATAGTATTTAAATGTATGCCTGAGAAACACATAATATTGCCCCTTTAATGCTTTTGCATTAGCATTTAGGCCCCACTTTCTGGAACCGAGATCTTTGGTTCGATCTGAGCCAGGCTGCATGACCCGATATGACGTTATGGGGTTATGTCGCACAGATGAGAGAAAATCTACCTTAATTGTTTACATAGCAGCAACTGTAACGTTTTTTTAACTTAAAAACTGTAGCAAGCTAACAAGCTAACATTAGCTACCATTAGCTTACCATCCTCTGTCGTCTTCCCTTCTGGTCTTAAGTGTCATACGGCTGGATGGTCTGGTAGAGCCTTCTGTACTTTTTGAGTTTGGTACTCCGTTACTGTTCTGTTGCAAATAATGGATGGATGGATGGATGGATGGATGGATGGATGGATGGATTGTGCATAATTAATATTATAATCTTTCCCAAATGGATTTGGCTTTCTGCTCAACGCAAACACAACCAGGGCCAGAGTAGATTAAGGTCAGGCAGACTGCAGCACAGGTGGGCTGAGGCAGGCCATACACTGTAAAATGCCTTTTGTGAATGGTGGGGTGCATTCTAGTCAGGCCACAAGAGCATCACAGGGACACAGGAACAAGCATTAAATGACTCTCTCACTCATAAGGACTATTCAGAGCTACTAAWTGACCTGACGGGCAATTAATGAAACAAAAATAACAAATTCAAGGCTAAAACTTTGGTAAAGGTTTTTCTTTTTTCTGAGGCATCACTTATGTTGGAGTGTATAAACTCTACACGTTCTTTTTTCCTTAATTTCAGTTTTTAATCTCAACATAACGAAGGGTGCCAGCAGTTTGTGTTAAACCTTTCGTTGGTGAACAGTGATGCAAGTTTTTCAGTTTATTATTAAACCTGTKTAAAATTTAAACAGCAGAGTACAAACTATGCAGGGTCATCATATATCACTGAACATTTTAAACTTTTTCCTGCATCTTTTTTTTTCCTGATGGGACAGATACTAAGGCCAACCCTGGCTCATTTTTATAATATGGTAAATACTTAGATATTTTCACTTCTTCCTCCTTTGGATGMGTTCAGTCTGTAGACCTTGGACCTACATGTATTTTGTTCCTGCTTTTATCTTTCTGTTATTGTGATTCTTACATGACTACACAAATTACATGAAATGTTTTTGCTTTGTTTTTTTTCCTCGTTGTTTTTATCCTTGATGATGCAACTGACTTATTATTTTTGGACTTACAAAGCCATCTTTTCATCCAATCAGCTTTGTTCAGCTTCTGATGACTGTTGTTTTTTGTAGCAGTTAAATGTTCTCTCAGTAACTATGTTCCTTGATCTTCAGTGTGCTCAATTTTTCAGCCCCTGAATAATTTTGTTTTTCTACCCAGGGGACGATTATAGACAAAACACAGTAAAAAGTTGCACGGGGTGGGGGGTAGCCTTGATGTTGATGCAGGGCTGGTGCACTGTGGGAAATCCATCACAGTAAAGAATGGGTGGCCATTACCAGGACTGTCTGATGCACTTTTCTTTAAACAGCAGGTTGCCAACAGTTTTCTGGAGTTGTTTTTTTCTACTTAAAGAACTGCTGGATGAACTGAAATAACAATGTATTCTGAAAAGAGCTATTTCACCAAGTCTATCAACTCTAAATTTATCATTGAAAAATTACTGAAGACAAACCAAATGTAATTAGGGTGGAGATTCATTCATTTCCAGTGGACAGGCTGCTTTGTAATTTTCTAAACGAGAGCTATAAAACAAAGTAAAAAAGAGACACTTAGTGGTTACAGATTATCATTTATGTTGAATAAACTGTTCCAACTATTTGCATTATAAACAGCTACTCTTTTCATGCTTTCACAAAGCACTAYTTCATTATTAAAGTTTAGCTTCAAAGTTTCAGGCTGAAGTTTAGGAATAATTGGATSAGGAGACAAAAAGCATCTTTAAAAAAAGGAATGCATATCGCCCACTATTTCATACCGGAGTTACACGTTAAAAAATWCTTGTTTTGTTCAAATCTCAACAATAAAGTTATGTGCAATCTCACTCATTATAGCAAGATTTTGTTTAATCTGTATTGTGTGTTGTGACTGACTCAAATTTGTAAAGTTGACTGTGGCGGATCTAGAAAATTTTCCATGGGGGAGGGGCTCTAGGCAGGATGGCAATGCAGGATCACTTCACTGAAGTATTGTACATAAGGAATTTCCTATATCTAAATAAAGTCAACAAAACATCCATAAAACACTTTGAAAAACTACAGTATTTGTCCTTTTTCTCTTCTAAGAATAC
>NW_013952602.1:672195-674836 GCF_001266775.1 Austrofundulus limnaeus
ATTAAAAATTAAACTCAGAAAGTTTACAGATAACGAGCAAAGAAATAAATACATAAATGTGGTAGTAGCTGAGACTGATCTCCATCACACAGCACTCAGATTGATTGTTGATCCTCGTGTGAAATGTTACCGACCTTGGACTTAGCTCTGTCTGTTAGCTAAATATTTTATGAACCACTGGAAGTATTTTATTGACCATTTCAGTAAACATTCAATGGATGTACTGTACACCAGCAGCTGATTGCCTTTTTGAAGTTTGTCCACTTTGAGTTGGCCATCACAGCTCAGCCTTAACCAACACAGAAAAGGCTGTAARTTTGTCAGTTTCTWCAGGAAWTGAGCTAAAGTTTGATGTGATAGAAGCTAAAAAGCATCCTCAATACATCTTCAAAGTGTGATGTTTTGTGCTATTGCATGAGATTGCATGTAATGWTATTTCAAGGTTGGACCAAAACTTTATTTTTACTCTGTCATTTCTCATCATCAGATGATCTTGGCTTAAAACTCTGACATAAATGACGGTGGGCAAAAAGCATCTAACTGGGCCCACTTTTTTCTGGTGGAAAATTATTTCAGTCAAGTCTGATGATATGCTTCATTGTTAGTTTTTTTCTATTTCAGTTAGACTCACATTGCAGTGCTTGCCTCTTGGATCCCTATAACCTGAGAAATTATCAAAGGCTCTGACAAAAAGCTGGTACTGAGAAATGTATCTGCCCGTTAACGGTCTCTCTGAAACCAGGTACATTTCAACCACTTGTGCAGCGATGGATAACGGGCATCATGCATTGAAATCCTTCTTCAGATGTGATTGCTCTGCATCATTTATGCTCCGGCATCAGCCTCCTAAACATTTCAGATTGTCAAGATATCAGAATGCAGCTCTCCTGTCAGAATACATTTCAAGCCTGAGAAAATCTTCATTTCAAGCAGACGGCAGAAACGCAATTAGATAAACACCCCTGGCTAATCACATTACTAAAACATACCCATGTCAGGGCCATGTTAATACCGGTGACAAATTGAGATGATCAGCAAACAGATGTGACGTTTGTTTGGTGAGACTTAGGATGAATGTGACAGGGGAACTTGTAGGTTGAGTGTTGCAGATAATGTCTGGGAATTGCCAAGATGGTAATTATAAGACGTTTAAATTGGAATCAGGTCGAGCTACTGACAATGAAGGAAGGCACCGGAGTGATGTTTCGCATGGGGAAGCAAAATGGAAAGTGTGAACCCTCTTAGAAACACATTTGAATAGAGCTGATAATGTTACATCAGAAAGAGTCATGCTGTTACACTAAAACAGCATGGAGGTTCCTGTGGGAAATTCAGCTCGTTAGCATTCAGTAATTAGATTGGATTGTGCGAAAAATAAATAAATTAAACAAACTTTTTGACCTAAAAACAACCTTTATAACTTTTTAATTTTTAAAAGAAATTTCCAGTAAAGAAAATAAACAAAACATGTTACAGATTATTGGTTTGGTTCAGATGGTTGTGTATGTGAGTGTGTGCATGTACCGTWTGTTTTTCACCTTTTTGTGTTTTACTTGTACAAATCATTTACACTGTAATTTACACATTTTATTTAAACTTTCAACAACAGAAAAAGTTATCAGTACAGACACACTCAACTCTAATTCAAGTCAGTTCAGTTTATTTATATAGCACAAAGTAACAACGAACGCTGTCTCAGAGCGCTGTACAAAAAACAGTCACAGCCAGTATAAAAGCCAATTAGTAAAAGTTATCAAGATAAAGAGGCCAGCAGATTGCATAGAATTTTGACATTGTCAGTGTCCCATCCTGAGCGGCACATAGAAGACAGTGGGAAGAGAAAACTCCCTTTTAACGGGAAGAAACCTCCAACAGAACCAAAAGCAGGATGAGCAGCCATCTGTCTTGACCGGCTGGGTTCGCAGGGACAGGAAAGAGACGCATACAAAATAGAATGACCAGTCCAGGTGTCATTTCCTCTGGAAGAGGGACAAAAACATGTCATAGATAGAAATAATTACAACAAACATATAGGGGAGAGTGACTAAAGACTGCAGGAGAGTGAGGAAATGTGGTCWGTTTGTCCTCKAACAGTCAAAACCCTATAGCACCATAACTAAGGAATAACTCAGGAAACCTAAGCCTAACTATAGGATTTAGTGTCTGCCTCACAGACAGAAACTGGAAGTTGGCAGCTGGTTCGGATGTTATCAGTCCATTAAATGGACGTTATTAGCGATTATCAGTCCCATAGAACGATTTCAGACTGTCCCGACAGTGCCCCCTAGTGGGTTACCAGTGCCATATACGTTGCAATGCAACAATCTGTTACCGCCGGAGTCTGCCCTACTTTATGGTAACCCATGTCATTTTCTCTAAAATCAACCTCAGTGGCTTTATGCCTCATATTAACCAGATTGCAGAAAAACCTTAGTGGTTTTATGCCTCATATTAACCAGATTACATAAAAAAACCTTAATGGTTTTATGCGTCATATTAACCAGATTGCATTAAAAAAACTTAGTGGTTTTATGCCTCATATTAACCAGATTGCATAAAAAACTTTAGTGGTTTTATGCCTCATATTAACCAGATTGCATAAAAAACTTTAGTGGTTTTATGCCTCATATTAACCATATTG
>NW_013952602.1:674846-686330 GCF_001266775.1 Austrofundulus limnaeus
AACCTTAGTGGTTTTATGTCTCATATTAATCAGATTGCATAAAAAAACATTAGCGACTTTATGCCTCATATTAACCAAATTGCATTAAAAAACCTTAGTGGTTTTATGTCTCATATTAATCAGATTGCATAAAAAAACATTAGCGACTTTATGCCTCATATTAACCAAATTGCATTAAAAAACCTTAGTGGTTTTATGTCTCATATTAATCAGATTGCATAAAAAAACATTAGTGACTTTATGCCTCATATTAACCAAATTGCATTAAAAAACCTTAGTGGTTTTATGTCTCATATTAACCAGATTGCATAAAAAACCTTAGTGGTTTTATGTCTCATATTAACCAGATTGCATAAAAAACCTTAGTGGTTTTATGCCTCATATTAACCAGATTGCATAAAAAACCTTAGTGGTTTTATGCCTCATATTAACCAGATTGCAGGAAACCTTAGTGGTTTTATGACTCATATTAACCAGTTGCAGTCTGAAGCCATTCTATGGGACGGAGAACCCACTAGGCGGCACAGTTGGGACAGTCTGAAGCCATTCTATGGGACTGATAATGGCTAATAACGTCCATTTAATGGATGTTAACATCCAAAGCYGGTGAAGTTGGTTCTACAAGAGAGGAGCTTGAGAACTGAAAGCTCTACCTCCCATTCTACTTTTAGAAACTCTAGGAACCACAAGTAAACCTGCAGTCTGAGAGCGAAGTGCTCTGTTAGGAAAATAGGGAACAATAACATCTTAAACATATTTACCACAAAAAGTAAGTAAATGTGTGTTTGGTARATTATTTCTTAGAAGCTCAAAACAAGACTCAATAACATCAAAATAAGTTGTTTGGCAGAGAAGATCTGGCAAATATTTAATGTGCAACCCACAWACTCAGCTCTGCTCATCCCTTAAATGCATGTTCCTTCCAAATGTGGCACCATTTAAAAACAAAATTAACAGGTTTTCCAACAGTATAAGATTTATTACCAAGAAGCATTGTTACAACAAAGAAATAATCGATCAAACGCAAATGTCCTTGTTTTTGTGCTAAATGTATAAGATTGAGCTTGGTTGAGAGCTTTGTGTGTTAGAAATAACATTTTAAAACATTTTCTAAAATTCATAGGGAGCCAGTGGAGAGGAGCTAAAACTGGTGACGCCAGTGTTGAGTCTGTCAGTTCCATTTTGCTTCTCTTTCTATCAATGTTTCTTAATATCTAAGTACAAAGAGRTTTTTTCCTTATTATTCAAAGAATAATACACCTTGTTTAAACATTCTTCTTTTGTGGTCGTTTTTTTCTTTCTTTCCACATTTTAACACAATAATAGCTGTGATTACATTCACTATTTACTTACTGGAGTAAATCACTGTCTCGTTATCATTTCATGTTTTTAACCTGATAAACTAAACCTGTAGATTATTCTAATCCTTGTTTTACTATCATAATTGTGTGTCCTGCTGAAAATGTCCCTGCATCACTCTGCTGTTCTTACAGTCTGTGCTGTGGGCTCTTGCAGAGATGGTTGTGGGTAAAAAGAAGACACGCTTCAGGGACATGGGAGAAAATGATGAGCATATATATCCTTAGGGCACAGAGTGARGTAACATTAGCATGAATTATTGATTGGCCTTCGCTCTGTAACATGTGAAGAGAAACTTTCTGTGTTATAAATTCTTTTTTAAATAGTTGAACTATGTGTGGTCACAAATTAAAAACACTTTAATGAAAACTTTTCCTTGAATCGACATCTATAAAACCACAGACAAATGTGATAAATGACTAATAAAGTTGATTGATATAAACATAAAAATTATAGAAAAAAAAGAATATGAGGTTTCTGCCCAACAGCATTAAAAATGAATGGTTGTTTGTGTCTGTTTGGCCTTGAGGTGGGCTGGCAACCTGTC
This sequence comes from Austrofundulus limnaeus, assembly GCF_001266775.1. Classification (NCBI taxonomy): domain Eukaryota; kingdom Metazoa; phylum Chordata; class Actinopteri; order Cyprinodontiformes; family Rivulidae; genus Austrofundulus; species Austrofundulus limnaeus. The sequence continues at coordinate 676,753 of NW_013952602.1, forward strand.
CAATGTTTACCCCACTTGTCCCCCAGTGACGGCTGAAGAAAGGCACCAGCTCCCTGCAACAATGCACAAGATCAAATGGGTAGAGAAAATGAATAGATTTTGTTTTTATTTTAATGTTAAAGTTGAGCCTGAAGAGTCAAAACTCAGTCTAAAGAAATCAGCCAAYGCCAGATTTTTCTTACCTTTAAAATTGCTGCCTTTTTACATACATTTTCAGATCATTCTACTACTCTGCATATTTTATATTTTCCACAWTTTTTTTTCAATAAAAAAGAGCATGGATGAAAGCTCAGGGCTTTGACTCCAGTCATCCGCTGCACTCAGATCTCACAAAAGCCTCTTTTCATAACCGACACCAAATGCATTGTGTGCGACTCTGTTTTTGGCTGCTGGTGATCTGAAAGCTCTCCCTTGTTGTTGCTGCTGCCGCCATCCTTATTGAATTTCAAAATAAAAATATACCACCGCCCCAGTAACCACCAGCAGACTCAGAGACTGTGTCCCCTGAGGAGGGAGAGTTATTTTCTTTTTTATCATGACTCAGTCCCTGCTTGATTGTGAGGAGAGACAACGTCAAAGTCTGAACTGAAAAAATYAAAAAAAAGGAAAAAAATACAGCTAAAAGGTGATAAAACGTCAAAACATTGAAATAGATATTCTTTGAAGCAAGCCAGCTGAAAGACTAAAGACACATAAAGACAGCTTTAAAAAAAATACACCTGTTGACGTCAGCAGATACAGATGAAGGACAGAAATTTTCAACTGAGAATCAAAAGGTTTCATGGATCACATACGTACCGTGTTAAAGCAATATAAACACTCAAAATCTTTGTGCTGAATTTTTAGATTTGGTGAACAATATGAGATTGAGACTTGATCCCTTCTTTGAGGGATTGAATGGCAATTTTGAAGTAATGTTCAGCCAAACAGTTTTCAGTACAATCTGCTGAAAGCTGAACAAGCTTTGGAACTGACCACCCACCAGTCTCAGAAATCCATTTAATTTAGCCATGCAACCTGTATTTAGAGGGTGAGAAGACCCAGCAGACAGGTGTGGGCCAGATCTGGTGTTAAACTAGGACAGCTGGCTGACGTTGACGGTCAAAAGTTAGCAATTGGGTAAAATCAGATCCAATCATCTTAAACTTCAACAGATGCCTCCAGCAAGAAATTGCTTCTCAATAGCTGAGAGTCCAGACCCTCTGTGCGAAGCAAAGTGTAGAACAAAGGGGCTGGGCTGGCAATGATGGCACTGTTTTTAATGTCATATTGGCGCCTGATAGTCCAGTAGACTCGGTTCAATTGGGAAACAAAATTGCAACATTTTTTTTACATTCAGCTGGTGCAGTTTTCAGTGACACTGCACTGTGCCTAACTAACTAAACCCTGTGAACTTGTTCACCCCCTCGCCTGTTGTGGTGCTGCACCGAGATTTACTGAAGGAAACAACGTGAAAACCTCTGAAGAAGACACTGAGCACAACTTCTTTCTTCACAGAATGTAAACAAACATGGAGTGAAGTCAGATTTTAGTTGTTGTATTTCTCTTTTGTCTTTGGCAAATGCCAAATGAACACTCCTCAACAATGACTTCAGCATGAGAATATTGTTTTCAACACAAAGCAGCTGAAACGGCTCCGTGTGAGGCGGCGTTCACCGAGCAGGAGCCCATCCATCTTCATAGCAGCAATGTCCAATTTATGCAGACGTCCAGCAAGATATCTGAGTAATTTTATTACTATTATTACTCAGAGTGCCCAGTGTTATTGTCCACTTCCTGCTTTTGGAACGGTCTCTGGTCCTCTTGGCATTCACACATGCATTCGAACCACACCAGAGTTCACTTTACCGAACTGTTTTTAGGCGGACCAGCCTTCGCTTTTTTTGTTTGAAATCGGAGTTCTTTTACACATTCACACCTCCTCAAATGAACTGGAATTTCTAGGCAAATGAATTAGAGTTCAATTAAAGTGGACTAAAGGGCTGGTGTGAATACACCCTAAGATGGTATGCCACAACTGGCCCAGTTGTATTTTGCTTTATCTGCACATGGATCCTGCTCCTTCCTGTCTGTTGATGTTGTAGAGGAGCTGGCCCAAGAAGAACAACCCAGCCGACATTATTTGCACATTGAGGCAGAAATGCACAAGGTAGAGACAGAGAAATGTAAAAACACATGGAAATGAAAAGAATAAGAAAGAAAAGAATTTGAGACACAAGTAAAAGGAAAAACAAAAATATTATGTATTTAAGAAAAATGTGATTAAAAATATAATTTGTTGGAACTAAGCTTGACAAATAAATATGAAGGTCCATGAATTATAAAACATGAGGTAAAGTTCTCCTTTTAAAAAGAATTGGTGTATTTTAAGTGTATTTATTTATTAGGACATTTATATATTTCTGCCTTTATTTTTAATTATGACAATTTCGGTCCTCCATAGAAAGTAGCAGCACATCTACCATATAATTGTTGATTTGGTGTTCTTTTACACCTTTTTTGACATTTTTGATAAATAAGTTGTTTTTATAAGGCTGGTAAATCAATATTAAAGGGCCCCTGTTTGGTTAGCTGTTAGCATAGTCTGGAGGAAAACTCCTGCCTGTTTCTTTATGCTCTGTGCTTTTTGACTGATGTGACAAATGATAAGGTACAAAGTATTGATAACTGTTAGACAGAACATTAATTCAAAATGGCCACAGTACCCCTTTAATGCCTAACATCTTGATGTACTTGGTTGATTAAATCTGTTCAGGTATCCTACCCCGGAGCCTTGGTTCTGCTGGGTAACTTCTTTCCTCCAGTTAGTGCCATCGATTGTGTACTCACGTTTGCCAAGTTTGCCAAGTGTTAATCAGAAACTGATTAGAAGCAGACGATGGAAAAGAGCTGGGATTGCAATTGATTTGCCCCAACTAAGGATTGAGATTAGTCACTAAAAGAAGAATGCCAACCAAGTGCTTTAATTATTAATGTGTGTTATTGCTGCTCCCCAGGACCGAATTAAAAGTCAGAGACAGTGGCTTTACAGCCTCAACACTTGTTTGCTTCATTCATTATCTGCACACATTAGAGGGTTACTTGTTGAGTGTTTAGCTTTTAGGAAAGAGTCATCTAAATTTGCTGATACTGAGCGATTTGTCTCGAGGCAAAGCAATACCATATGTGGATTCTTCAACAGAATGTGCAACAGCCTCTAAACCCCTGAGCCAATTCCATGCAGCACGTCCAAAACTTTCAGCTTTTGTTCCAAGCAGCAGAAGGCAAATCAGATAAGATTTTTTCTGTAGTCTTCAAATAACGCCCTTGAACATGGTTGGCTGTGGACCAAAGTGGGTGAATGTCCAAGAGGTTTAATTTGGGCCTCCTCAGCAAAAATTTAAATTGCGGTTTTTGCAGGAAATAAGTTCTTGTCAGGAAGCATGGACATCTATAATATTAGCTGAAGGAAATATAGCTGTTTTCAGACCAAAATTAAAAAAGGATAAATCCCACATATTTGAAATAAGAAAAAAAAAACTGTTTAGAATCAGAATCCTCCCTTTTTTAGGGGTGATTCTGATGCATCAACCTGCAAGACTCAAAGAAAGGGGAAAAAAACGATGAATCAATACAGCTAAAATCTCTTTTCTTTTCTTAAGTACCATCATTCTCAGAGATGAAGTGCTGAATGTTTTATGCAGTTTAGCTTCTAAGACTGAAATAATGTGGCCACAGGGATTCCATCGGGACCATTACCATCGATCTTTCCTCTCTTTTTAGTCCATTTATCTACTTCTCTGCTATTCTGATTTTGTCTTTCCTCTACATCTATGACACAGGTAATGGATATTCACTGTTTAACGGAGGGCAACAAAACTGAGGCCTTTCTCTTTGCATTACTTCTGCTTTTAAGTTGCTGCTGTGTGTTTCCTGCAATCTCATTGCAATTTATTTTTGACTCACAAATGAAAACCTTTTTTATGTTGCTATACTACTTGCATCATCTAGAGCAGTTATGTGACTACTTCATCTCCCCCCAAATGATTTGTTTTTACAGTTTCTGCCCTTCTATCCTTCTCATTTTACTGTTTATTTTTTTCTGCACAGCTATCATTCCTATTTCTGTCTCTTTCTCTCTCATCTTGCCTGTCCTCCTCTCTCCTCCCCATATATACATGTCTTATCTCTCCTTGTATCCCTGCTAAATATATTATTGATGAGCCGTCTTTGACTAGCCTTGTAGTGAGAGGGCGACTGAAGTCCTGAGGACAACATCAATACGATGCTAAGAGTACATCCAGTTCTAGTGAGAGGCCACTTCTCAACACTTTTACATGAGTCACTCTTAACTAATGACCTACTTAGATTTWAATAAAAAAAAAGAGTTTTTCCTTTTCCCCTTTTTGAAATGTGCACAGCTTCAGAAAGACGTGTGGCTTTTTTTCCAGGCCACACAAATGGGAGCTAGGGTCCTCGTTCTGAGCCAGATTGTTGCATCAGTTTGYAGGTAGCTGGCATGTTGCTTACTGGCTTGAGTTGTAGATTATGATACCACTTTGATCTAATTTATAGATTAGCTCTTCATTGTTGCAAGACAACACACTGCATGTCATTTGTCTTTTCATTTAGGATTCTCTTTGATCTCTGTCTCTTTGAGGCATCAGTGGGGTTTGTTTAGAACTCACCGCCTATATGATTAAATAGTAAATTGAAGAATGCTCAATACTGGTATTACTGTCTGGCACAAGGATGGATGTGTGCAAAAATAAATTCTGCTTATCAAAGATTTAATGGGGTAAAATCTTTGGAAAATGTAAAAGGATGAGTCACACTAACAAATGAAGAARGTTTTGTTAAATCTGCACAGTTAAGCAGCTAAATTGAACCTTTATAACTCAAAGGTTTGGCCTGTCTGTTTACTGGAATTGTGGGTGAGTCCTTTAAACAAAAAGTTTAGTAAATAATTCAGTTTAATTTCAATGGTTTAAGCAAAAAATGTCCCATGACGTGTAATGTTCCTGCAAGTATTGTGAATGATTCTCAGCTACCACCACAACAGATTTTATCTCAGTATTCATGAACCTATCTGAGGGTTAGCSATTTGGTCTGCTGTCTGTGGGCATGTTGAACTGACCATCTTGAACTGGATTGAATCCAAAAGTTAATGAGTTGTAGACTTACATGTTTATTTTCTGAATGTTTTACTAAAAAGTTGTCGAGTGGTTTATTTTTTTACTACTGACTTTAATAGGTAATGGCATATTTTAACCAAAGATTTTACTTAGTCTGGTATATGTGTTAGATTTTCAGCTACCACCTCATTAAATTTTAGCTCAATAAGTTGCCTGGCCAAAAAAAAAGGTTGCCACCAGAAAAAATGGTCACACACTAATATTTTGTTGGACCGCTTTTACGGCACTCATTCTTTGGGGCATTGTTTGAATAAGCTTCTGAAATGTCACAAGATTTATTTCCATCCAGTGTCACCCTGTGTGCGCATGCGTTACAACCAAAATATGCAAAAGGTCCATTCCAACCCGATGAATCATCTTGGAATATGGTCSTGCCATCAGGGAGGAAACAATCCATTGATGGAATAACCTGGTCATTCAGTATATTCAGGTCAGCTGACKTCATTCTTTGAGCTCATCCTGTTGCTGAACCTGGACCTGACCAACTGCAGCKACCCCACATCATAGACCTTAGTTAAATCCTAGTGGCCAGTTTTTTAGCCAGGCAGTGGATATGAATGTAATCATCATCCTCATGTAAAGCACTTTGAATTGTCTCATAGCTGAAATGTGCTTCACAAATAAACTTGCCTTCCCTAAATGTGAGGTATAAGGATTTTTGTGTTATCAGAAGCTGATTAGCTATGTCAACCCCTGTTTTACATTGATTAAAAAAACTTCATTGAAGGCTTTTATTTTGCCGTGGTGGAGCGCCACGATCAATTACATGTAGGGGGAGCCCTGTAGGTAGGAAAATCTAACATGTTTGTTGGATTTCTCATTCAGTTGCTCATTTAGCATATCATATTTCAAATGAAATATAATAATAAAAAGAATAAAAGCAAATTTATGATATCAGCTGAATTAATTTGGTTCTGTTTATATTTAAATTTTCTGCCTTTTTAAGCTAAAACATAAAATAAATGTCAATTTTAAACAGAAATTGACTGAAGAGACAAATTAAATGTTTAAAAGAACATGTTTCAGTCAAAATGTTCTTCCACTATGATTTCTGATTTAAAAAAAAGATCTTTATTTATCCAAATTTACCAAAGCATACTCCAAAAACAGGCACTTATTGTCAGCTAAGATATGCTGTGTTTCTGCCATGGTAACCAGCACACATCATGCATCAAGATCAGAAAAAAAGTGATTATGGTGTGTTTTTGTTTGCCAAAAGTTATATATAAAGCTGAAGGGTTTATTTTTGTGTCGAGTATAGTGTCTGTCTGTTGTAAAACTGTCAGGTGGGAGTTCTCTACTTTTTTATTGTTTAAAAAAATATATTTTGTCAGAATGTGCATCATGTTTGTGATCTGTGTGCCAGTTTTATGGAGCAAAGTCTGTTCTTTAAATGATTATCAGACATCGGTACCTTTAAATTAGTTTTATTATCGCCTGCAGCTGAAWGGTTGGTGATAATGTGTTTGCCATGTTAGCAAAATAACTCTGCAGCTGCTTGGCAYCATTTATTAAAACTCTCAGAAAGTAATGACTGGATGTACATCTACACCTGATGACCTTTTGAAGTCAACACCACAACGAGTCAACCTCTTCACAGCTAAACTTGGTCAGGTTTTCAGAAACTGAGCTAAACATTGGTGTCAGCACACGCCATAAATACTAATAGGTTGCAGTTATAGTAAACTTATTTTTAGGTCTGATCGAAACAGCTGTAACTCCATATTTTCTCATCTAATGATGATCTTAGACTAAAACTTTATCTTGAAAGACAGCAGGTGAAACACATTTCAGCAAAAAAATGTAATTCCTTTAAATTTCACACAGCACAACTATCTGACAGTGTGCTGTAGTAAATCTGCCAAAAAGAAAACATCTGTTCTTCTGTTCTGTAGCTGAGAACATTTCACTTTCCATCTGGGAGGCTTCATTCAGCGTCTGGAGAGMGGAGTTTTAAGCTGCAGGAGAGGCTCAGTAATGTAACTTATATTAACATGTAGATTAGATTAAACTACATGCCCCACACAATGGAGAGTCATTAGAGTCTGTGTTTTGTTCAGGAGAAACATGTTTTGGTCACATGCATGAAGAGTTGAATTGGAGWGAAACTGTCATGGTATCAGGCTCAGTGCTTCACTGGAAGTGAGGCCTCCTGAGGCCTATTGCACAAAAGTCAGATTTCTAAATTCAGGATATGAGCTATAAGCCGAGGTTGAACTAGCCTTCAACTTGTAAACAGCCATAATCTGTTGCTCTAACACCAAGCCACGGTCAATTAGGGAGGTTCATTCAAGTCAGGTGTAAATAATCTGGGAGTAATTCACGTTGACGGTTTGCTTACTAGACCCACTGGGTGGATCAAAGATTTCCTGATCAGACGTGCGCAGTAAGACGTGTGAGTCTCACTTCTTCCAGCAGTTTAATGGTTAATTATGATTCATATGAAGAGATGAAGAGAAACACCGACTGATGCTGTAATAATTTCAAAAGTAAAATCTTTTTGTGCCACTGAATCTGTCTGTAAGTTATCTGAAATTAACTAAATGAACAAAATTAAAATGAACAGCTCATCGCTCACTTAAAATGATCGGAGTATGAAGGGTCAAGGGACAAAGGGACGAGGGGACGGGGGGCTGGGCAGTGGGAGGGGTGAGGCTGGAGTGCTGGGGGTGGTGGTGGTGGGGGGGGGAGCGCACTCCAGTGCGGGCACATGTGTGTTGGGGACACAGGAGTGGGAGGATACCGTGGAGGTGGGGGAGAGGGGCTTGGCACATAAGGTGTAGCTGAGGTAAAGTCTTTTTTATTATTCTTTTTCATGGATAAGCTGATAAATAAGTAAAATAAATATATTTACTCTGTAATATTTTAAAGCAAAGAAAAAAAGAATAAATTTAATAAGTGTATGAAGAACTGATTTCTGATCAGACACTGCAAAAATTAGGCGTCTAAAAATAAGTTCAAAATCCTAGATTAGACCCTTATTCTTTTCAAATTAATAATAATTAAGAATATTTAAGAATAATCTGCAGTTTCACAGTTGCACTTGGTAAGACTTCTTGAAGTAAAAAAAACTTTTCAGATTAACAAGATTAATAATCCAACATATTCTGATTTTTTTTAGTATATCGGTCTAAAAACAAGATCAAAAATACTTTTTAGCTGATAGAAGACTGTAAAACTTGGTTAGAGGAACATTTTRCTGCAGTAAAATGACTGTTTACTGCTCAAAAACATAAAAGATTAAATAAGCTCCACTTTGAACCTGGTCGGGACCAGGCTAGTTTCAGAGCATCTGTTACCAAGGAAACAGTGCTTCCTCTGTCATGCAACCGATCCAAGGCTTAATTAATTCTGGTTTACACCAAAATCCCGGGTTAATCCTTTATCCTAGTTTCATGCAATAGGCCCTGCTCTTCTGTTTATGATTTTTTTTCTTGTCTGACATAAATGGCTTTCTTTGCCCACTCCCTTCCACTAGGAGGCTCTGTAGGTTGTTTACTTTTCTTCTGAAGGACTTTGCATGAACCTTGGACTGTGTCCAAAATCAGGGGTTTTGTCCTCCGAAGGCCGAATCTGTCGACTACTTATGTCGCTGCACCATGCAGGAGGCTGTCCGCATTAAAGAACTCCTCCAGTACGGCACACAAATGTGTCCTCCTTTTTCCCCAGTTTTGAGGGACAGGTCTGGTGGGTCCTTCTCAGTCTGCACTATCCCATAATGCATTGTGGACTGACTGGAGAATTGTTTTTTTGCTGTAACAGTGAACAGAGTGAGAGAAGTTTAAGCAGTTGTGTAGTTAATACTTTTGTCATTTGCATAGGCCTTTTTTATATTATTCTTTTAAGAAATCAAATGAGCTTTTGTAGCAAAATGAATGTGCAGGTATGGGTCCCTAACTGTGTAGTTTAATTTTTATGTTGTGTAGTGGTCACCCCGAGGGGGAATAAACCYTTCCATCTCTCTTTGACRCTCGTCTCAGAAGACCTCCTRCAGAGAGACAAAACTCTGTTCCAGTTAAAACTGAATTAATGCAACAATGTGTCTTTTTAAACATAAAGAGACATTTTCTTCTTCTTAACCAAGATAATAAACAAAATAATAAGGTTCTTTATATTTTTGATTTATATTTTCTTTTGACTAAGACTTATTATCATTTTATAAATCAAAGAAATAGTGTCAAAGTTACATCATGAAAAGAATGACAACCTATTTTCTTGTATTATAATTTAGAAAAAGAAAAACACACAAAAAGAATATTGTTCCAATGTTTCTTTAATTGCTTTTTGCAAATACTCGTTTTAATCAAATGTTATTCAACAGTGATTTGCTGATAAGATAAGATAAGATAAGATAAGATAAGATAAGATAAGATAAGATAAGATAAGATAAGATAAGATAAGATA
>NW_013952602.1:686961-690060 GCF_001266775.1 Austrofundulus limnaeus
GGCTGTCAGCTTTGCCAACATCCTCCTCTCACCCACCACTATCACAGGCTCCAGAGGACATCCTAGCACTGAGCTTGACCTCCGTACCAATTTGTCCATCCTGTTCCTGTCCCTTTCAGTGCATCCAGCCCCCCCAGCAGACCACTCTATAGAAAATGGCAGATGCTACCACTGTGTCGTAGAATGTTTTTAACAGAGTCCTGCAGACACAGAAGGACCTCAGRCTCRTCAGTAGGTGGAGTCGACTCTGGCCCTTCTTATACWGGACGTCTGTGTTTGTAGTCCAGTCCAGCTTGTTGTTGAGGTGAACACCCAGGTACTTGTAAGAGTCCACTGTCTCAATGTCTTTTCCCTGGATGTTCACCGGTGCTGTGGGGGGTGACTTCCTCCTGAGGTCTATGACCATCTCCATCTTGCTGGCATTGACTTGGAGAGCGTTGGTCTCACACCAGCCAACAAAGTCACTGCTGACCCCCCTGTATTCCTCATCATTCCCATCTGATACGCATCCAATGATGGCCGTATCATCTGAGAACTTCTGAAGGTGGCAGTGGTCCGAGTGTGTTATGTATTATGATATGTGTTTTGTGTTTTTCTGTTTTTATTTCTTCCTTAACTAAATTGATTGCTATGGTTGAGTTCAATGTTTTACTATGAAATATATATAGTCATTTGTGATAAAAGACTGAGAACAGTATGGCCTGAACTTGTTTTTCTATGTATGTGTAGATGTTTACCAGACTGACGGCAATGTCCTYGACTAAACTTCAAAATCCACCTGTTACTAACCACTAAAGTCGAGGGCACGTCCTTTAGTAATTTTTCCTACTAACTCCAGGACAAGCCTCTCAACAGACAGACACCATCTTCATTCCATACGAAGAGGAGCTGGTTTTTCCTCCTCAGGAAAACCAGTGTTCAGTGATAAGATCTGAGTTCAGGTGCCAATGAGCCGATCTTGGCCGCAGGATCACGATACAACCAATCGTGACCAAAACAACCAGTTTTAAGGCTCCACAAAGTTTTGTTTAAGACTTCTGTGAGACGTCTTTTATTTTTGGAAAGTGGACCCMATCGACTCTGACTCTCCGRTCGGACTGAGGCAGCCATCCTGAGATYCTGCAAAAATCAAAACACAGGAAGTAAGCTGAACCTGACGGGAATCTCTTGCTGGTCTGGGTGAGAACTTCCTAAACGCCTGACCCCAGACGGTGAAGACACCTCCAGGTAAAGGCTGAATGTTTTGATAAGTGTATCGGCATCTGGCTGAAACGATTGAGAGACACAAATGCTTACTCTGGCTCTTCACATATTGATAAGCTAAAAGTTAGGACTAACATCCTCRTTTTCTTTCCCCTCAACTTATGTCCTGCCAAACTAAAAGTGCTGCAAACAATGGTTTATTTAAGACCTTAAGCCTGGAGTTTGTTGTTCCTGATAAAGTTGTCAAAGTATGATAATTAACTTGGACACGTGTTAATTGTTGTTGATTTCAACTCTTTATAGGAAATTTGATTGTCCACAATAAGCTGTACGTTATTGATTTATTTGACTCTGTATAAATGAGCTKGTTTATTATTAGATCAAACAAAATTTGCTGAGTCACGTTCATCTTATTGTGTGGCCTCTTGTAGACATAATTTATTCCTTAAATAGAAGATCCTGTGATAAGTTCRTTATAACTTTTTATAAGAAGTGTAATTTGATTCCTCATAKGGCTGAKGGTTTGTTACAGTTGTAAACTATCAAGAAAATGTATTTTTCCTGCTTGAGTTTTCTGAAGACATTAGCATTATGTTAGCGGTTTTCTATGGGGTTTATATTTGCAACTAMATAGCACAAACCTAATATTTGTTTCTTGCACAATATAGATTAATATAGACATGTTATTGAGTCTAGTGTTATAGAGGAATAAATTAAATGTGGTTTACATTTTATTATTTGCTGATTTAGATTCAGCACAGCTTTAGTCGTGATTTGTTTACATTATAGTTACCATGGTGGTCAAATCTATGCTTACATATTTGTATCAGCTGCCGTGTGTATTTCAGTGGGCAAATAAAAACAACAATAACTATTCTTATGTTATTTACCACATGGGACGTAGCGAGTTAYTAGAAGGGGTGGGGTCTCTGCTATTCCTGGAAGTATGAAAGGAAAATAGGTTGGGAACCACTGTTTTAAAGGCTGGTGGCTTGATTTCCCCACAGCTAACAGGCTCTTTTAGCATTTTAATGATCTTAAACAAATAGAAAAGAATGCCTTAAATATTTCAAAACTACTGCTTATTAAGATGAAATGACCTGTCATCACTTGAGGCAGGAAAGGAAACCTCCTCCTAAAGTGAACCAGACAAAGTAACAAAACACATCTTCAGTAAAAGCTGTGTTCTTACTAGCAGAGGAACAGATCGAGATATTTTTAAGTATAAATTATTTATATGTGTGTTTATTTTGTTTGGGCTCTTCTTCTCCCATTGCCTCTGGTGCATTGCCTTGTTATTTGGCACATTTACAGCTTTACATTAGTGAAATACTGACATAACAGTAACCCACTTGTACAGACATCACTCTGTGACACAAAGGCTGGAAACAAACTCTGTTTACCTTTTAATAAGTTCCTGCAGCTGAAAGTCCTAATTTCTCAACTCATTCAGTGACTTAATGTTCTAGAGGTTTTTAAACAAAGAACCAAATTTACAACCAGTTGTATTTAAGATTAATTTGGCTTTTCATAAAAATCATTTCAGTCTTAATATAATTCATTAAAAGGTTCATTGACTTGAAATCACAGAGTGAAACAGTTTTTACCTTTTGAAATATGTACAAAATGATCAAGTATGCAATAAATATATGCAGCAACAAATAATTACCTTTCCAATTTATTGCAAAATGAAAGCCATATTCATTCTTTTTGGGGTGGGGGGCTGGGGGGGTTAGCATGAAGGATTGTATCCTCAGCACATCCAAAGGTTTTCTGATCAGTGGAGATAAATGCTATTGATATTTAATGTGTGAATGTTCAAATGGGTAAACAAGGTGGATCTGTGTGTGTGTGTGTGTGTGTGTGTGTGTGTGTGTGTGTGTGTGTGTGTGTGTG
>NW_013952602.1:690070-691780 GCF_001266775.1 Austrofundulus limnaeus
GTGTGTGTGTGTGTGTGTGTGTGTCTGTGTGTGTCTGTGTGTGTGTTGTGTGAAGCTGTGTGTGCGTTTATGTGTGAAGCTTTGTTTACGCTTTGCAAATAACCTCAATAATCTCTGATTGTATTAATTTAAAATGAGTGGATTTGAGAGTTATTGTCAGGCTGCTCTTTGGATTTAATCATGTTTAACCTCATGCTGTTTGTTTTGTTGGATTCAGAGCTTTATAGAAAAAAAATCTGTTTTTGTTCAATGTTTTTGTTTTGTTTTTATAATCTGGTCCGTTTCAGTTTGCTCTGCTGAATCAACAATCTAAACTAAAATCCACACGGAGCTGAATTCATCTGTGTGCTGAAGAGGGGGCAAATWATAGGCCATCCATGCCCAGTGCAGCCTTTCCACATCTGAGTTTAATGTTGRCATAATCAATAACACAAATAAATAACAGTATAAACTAAGGCTCAGATTGGAGGAGCTTTTTTTTTAGGTTTGTTTAGCGAGACATYGAAGCAAAAGTAAAGTACTTTAAGAAAAGTAATGTTTGGCCACGAGACAATAACTTGTGGCTATGCTTTAGTTAATTCGTGGCCACAAGTTATCTCGTGGCTGCTCATTAACGCGTTGCCATGAGATAATAACTTGTGGCCTCTAGGGCTGCGCGGTATATGCGGTAGACGGTAAAAACGATACGAAGTTGGCCTACAGTAGAAATTTATCCTCTACCTATCCTATCGTCATTACGTCATCGCACCTGTGTCAGCATGGCTGTGAGTGCAGAGACAACTGAGCAGGAGTTTGAAATATAATGAAGAAATTCTAGCATTTTAAAACACATACAGAGAGAATAAAACCTCAAAATTTCCTCCTCCTGCTATACAGTAGAAAAGTTATGTCGTGTCGTGGGATCATTTCCTCCCTCCAGCTGCACGTCGCGCAGAGCGAAGCTTTAACAACTGTAGTTTGACACATACAATTGTCGGAGAAATTTTTTTTAATGTATTGTTACCCACAGAGATTATTTTAAAAAATGACGTGGACGTTCGTTCAGTCGTAAATCCATCTTGCTAATGTAAAGTCGGCTTCCGCTCTGATGATGATGATGAAGAAGATGAAGATGATGAGCGCGCAGCAGAGCAGRAGCTGATAAGTTCAGCAGGCAGATATTAAAGCAAAAATGTTGGGTTTAATTAAGATTACAGTTTGCTGAAAAAAAGCTCTAAAACTACATTATCTTAACACGGTTTTCTTCCAAGATATATACCGTTACCGTGAAGGGGTTCAATTTATACAGTGATATGAATGTGAGGTCATACCGCCCAGCCCTACTGTGGCCACACTTTAACTTYTAGCCACAAGTTATTGTCTCATGGCCAAAAAGTTATCTTTTGGCCACACGTTGGCCATGCATTAATGTGTTAGTTAATACATGGCCATGAGTTAATAACTTGTGGCCATGCATTAACTAACATGTGACCATGAGACGATAACTTATGACTARGTGTTAGTTAATGTGTGYCCACAAGTTATCTTGTGGCTACTCATTAACTTACACATTACCATGAGATAATGTTAATAACTTGCAGCCATGAGATGATTTTGAGCAGCCGTTTCTCTTTGTGAGATACAGACATTGTTGGAGTCAGAGAACATGCTGTTTTGGGTTTTACTGTTCAAAGATACCCTGCACTGTTTTTATTATTATTATTATTATTA
>NW_013952602.1:693140-704720 GCF_001266775.1 Austrofundulus limnaeus
GAAAGAAAGAAAGAAAGAAAGAAAGAAAGAAAGAAAGAAAGAAAGAAAGAAAGAAAGAAAGAAAGAAAGAAAGAGTTTCTGTCGTTCCACCTTCCTCAGACAGCACTGCAGCTTTTCTTGGAAATCTAAGTGGTCATTTGTTTCTCCTTGTGTTAGAACAATTTGCTGCAACAAAAAAGAAAATGGAAACATCCAGTGCAAACTAGAGGCCGAAATGATGTTTGCTCAATTGTCTTGTTTTAAAAACAGCCTGTTTTTCATCTTCTTTTTTTTCTCTCATCCTGTTTTTGCAGATTGATCACTACGCACAGAGAGATCTGAAGAAAGGCCTCCAGCTCTTTGGCACTGAAGGCAACGTGGGTTTGACCAACGCCTGGATGATAGTGCAAACTGATGTAAGACGGCAAATATCTGGACTGTGTGGGTGGTGTTATTCTGATACCACCCACCCATATATGCATGTATATATCCCATTTAATATTAACCTCTGTGCCATTTACCAAAACAAGACACAGACTCTTCTGTCACAAGCTGAGATGCATAACATTCTGWCTGCATTATTTATTGTGACAGGGGTTATTTTTGCTTTAGGCATGGTTTCACTTTTTGTACTACAGTCATCATATTAAAAATTCAGCGAATTATCACACAATGGAACACCGTTCTGTTTAGATATCTTCAAATTAAAATTATCATAATACATTTGCTCATCAATGGCATATTATACATTTACTAGCAGACTGACATTCTAAAAGAAAATAATGRATTTAGAATGAAAATGACAACAACAAGCATGGTACGTCTCTGGTACTTTCCTGGTGAGATGAGAATAATGCAGACGTTTTAGACCCTATGAGGTAATCTTTATTACCAGRTCTCACTTTGATGTGCCTTTTTCCTTTGTTATGTATTTTTTTTCCTTTCAAAAATCTCTGCAAAGAAAACACCATGTGAGAAAGAGATTGGGAATTAAGGATTGCAGAGAGCGAATACAGCAGCTGAAGAAACTAAAAATGCTTTTAGGTGTCTCGGAATGATAGATTGCAGACTTCAGGGCTTTCGGTTATAGTGTTATGGCTTGTAGTTTTGTTCTATTAGCTAAAGTTTGGCTCTCGTGTGTTTCGCACGCATGCAAACTTTTGCCTGGAAGGGGTATTCTGTGAGCTTGTGTCTGTGGCAAACGAAAAGACATAAATGATGACAGWGAAATCTATTGCTATGCAAATAAATGCAGGTCTGGATCTCTAAGTGGGGGTGATAACGTGCAGAGCTCTTATTTTCGGCGAGCAGGATGAAGAGAATCTGCTTAAATAAGCCCCCYTTTGAAATTCTAGGTATGCCTGCGTGAACGTGTGCCTTTATCCTTGTAATATCAGTGCCGTTGCTCGTGTGTGTGTGTAGAGAGAGCTGCAAAGTCTGTGGGAGACAAAAACCATTAAAAGGCAGCTCTCATTCTGTTACTCCCTCCTTCCTAAGCCTCTTTCATACATGCTGAGTCACTGAATGGATAATACCGCAGATGTCCCTAGAGCAAAGGTCACCTTGGATGATATTTATGGCCACTTATAGAACTCTGGATGTACATCGAAAGAGCATTCACACACAGGAGAGGAAGCAGTAAAACTTCAACAATGCCTTCTATGAATGCAGATGCAATAAATCTGGAGAAGTCACGTGCCGCACCGGTCGTTAACTTTCCAAGGTGGTTACATTTAAATAAACCATACGCCAGCTTAAACCTTTGTTTTACTTGCAAACTTGGAGGCTTTTGAGGGGGTTAACTCAGCTGGATTCTATGATTAATTGCAAATTTGGTCTGTTCTTTTAAGCGAATAAGCAAGTTTTAAATTAACTCGTAGTTTGCAATTCCGTGCACGCTCTGCTGCAGGGAGGGGCTCAGACGGTGTTACTCCTGTGTGGAATTAAAGTTCAAGAGATGAACAAAAACATCGGGAGCACTTTATCTTTCCACATCCACTGATGAACCGAAATCTGAAAGTCACCGTGTCCTCTTATCAAAAATCTATAGCAATCACAAAGCAGGAAGATGTAGATCAAAAGAAGCAGGCGAGTTAGAAATCTAAATAATAGCTTTGCTACAAATGGTACAGAAGCAGCTTCAGATCGATATCAGGCACATTCAACACAAGTTCTATGTTTCAGACTGCAACAATTATTCTTAGAAGATTGGTGATTTTAAATCTAGATGTGTTCAGATYGCTTTTTATGAAAGGAGAATTTCATGTGATGGTGGAAAAAAAAAGAGAGAAATACCCCAAAACTTTTGACTCTCTTTTTTTTGGGCAGTTTCGTTGTTGTGGAGTCACCAACCACACAGACTGGTTTGAGGTGTACAACGCCACCCGGGTGCCAGACTCCTGCTGCCTGGAGTACAGTGATAACTGTGGACTGGACAACCCGGGGACATGGTGGACAGCGGTAAGTTTAAAAATAAAGTGCATCTTCATAAAGTTCTAATGTTTGTTTTTCTGTTACTTTRTGAAGCATTATGGTAAAAGATTAATGGAGTCAAAAATAAAAAGGGAATATAATTTATTGGATAATTGGAAAGCATCAAAATCCTGCTTTGTGCCCTTTATTGCACATTGTAGAACCATTGATTGGTCGATGCTGATTATTTTCAGTGTAAAAGTCAGCACTGGAAGGGTCCTTTGAAACTTTTGATATTTTTTTTCTAAACTTCACCAGATAAACTTCAGAATCATGAGATTTGTGCTCGTTGTTACTGATAATGAATTTACCACAATCGCCCAAAGTGACATAACATAAGGTTTTTCTAATGAAACTTTGTTCCTAAATTTAAACTTGTCCAACAGATGCAGATTCAGCTGTTTTCCTTTGGGGGGTGGGGTGTTATTAATAAATCACCAAAATAAAATCTCAAATGCTCACAGATTTAGGGGTCACTGGTCTGCAACCTGTCTCTATAAGGGACAGATGATGAATCTCAAACAGGTTGAACTCAACTTAATAACCTACAGTGATGTGCAAAAGTTTAAGTTGGGTGTAAAAAAATTAGAAAAGAATAATGTTTCACAAATGTACAGAATATTGTGTTTTTTTAAAAGAACCGGTAGTAATACAGACCACTCCGAGTTCYAATCTTAGCATCACTAAGTGTCTGAAAACTACACAGACAGAAACTGATGCTGTTTTAAAGTCATTTTATCCTCTCTCCAAAGACAAGAAGTGGGCTTGCGGTTGCAAGATGTTCTTTTTCACACAGTCGTTTAAAGGGATCCATGATTAGTTGTAACATTAYACTTTATTTAATAAACATATATTTTAACTGTAAAATAAAGACTGTAAAAATACTGTAGGCTGTTTAGTTTTTATAACTTTTGAACTAAAAGTTAAAAATATATTACATGGACGGGGCCATTTTATTTACACGCAAAACATTCTGGGTAAATGATGATATGGATAGGTCATCAGTGCGAGGCTGCTAGCGAGTTATATCCACCCTGAAGGTTAAGTTTGGACAATTTCACCYCTAGACGCTATCACCATATATATGTACTAGCTCAGCGCTACACATTCTCCTCTCGTCACTGAGGTCCTCCATCCACATGACAGAGAGGGGAACGCAAAAATGACTCAGCTGTAACTGAAAATATGGATGGAGGACAACAGTTTAGCTTGTTTGTCGCGCTAGCGCTGAGCTAATACATGTAAGGCTATACATATAGCATTGGCGCTAGCGCAAAGGCTAACAGGCTAAGCTGAGGTTCATCTTCCATGAAGCAGCTCTGTTGTCCTCCATCTATATTTTCAGTTACAGGCTGAGTCATTTCTACCTTCTCCTCTCTGTCAACGCTCTCTGGTTTCATTTAAAAGAGTCGATCATCAGATATTGTCCAAGATTAACCTTCAGGGTGGATATAGCTCGCTCACACTGAGGACCTATCCATGTCATTATTTACCCAGAATGCTTTGTGTGTAAATAAAATGGCTCTGTCCGTGTTAAAATATATTTTTAAAAGTTTACAAAATTAAACATCCTACAGTATTTTTTACAGTCTTTATTTTACAGTTAAAATATTTGTTTATGAAAGTCTAATGTTACAACTAATCGTGGATCCCTTTAATAGTCCATAAGACACAGGGCGTAGAGCTCAACACGCACAACAGACGGATAATGAAAGTGGAGTAGTTGAAGCAAAATGACATCTGGACGCTTTTCAGCATAAACAAACATGCCCACAAACTTTTGACCAATCACACAATAGTTTGCACCTGTGAAAATAYGTCTGTAGGCTTTGTGTCAAGGAGCAGATGAAGCTACAACAAGAAAAAAGTGATGTGATTTTTTTCCCCCACAACTGCYTCAATGAGAGTCGATTTTTCGTCTTTGAATGGAGAATAAAATGACCTTTACTCTGAAGACACTTCCTAATGATGCAGGGTGTACATTTGGGATCATGGTCCTGCAGCAGAATAAATTTGGGGTCAATTAGCCGTCTAGGTGGTATTGCAGCATAAACAAGTATTTGCTTGCATTTGCTTGAATACCATTAATCCTGACCAGATCATCAGCTCCATTTGAAGAAACGCTTTCTGAAGGTTTGCATGAAACTGCATCGTGCTTCACTGGGTGGAATTTTTTTTTTTTTTTTGGGCCACAATTCTTCCACAAAGACAGACACCAAATGGTGGATGGGTGTACCCGGGTCCTGTAGGTTTTTGTCAGTTCTGAGCTGATGACATTGCCGGACATCTTTTGATTTTGAATCAAAGTCAGCATAATGTGTCTTTCATCTGCCACACTAAGTTTCCTCGGCCAAACCATTGCATCTGCGATCCTTAATGTTGCACGCTTCCTGGTGCTTCTTCCAAAGAGTTTGTACAGCACATGTTGAAACTTGAGCCCGCTTTGAAATGTATGTCTGAGAGACCCCTTGCTGATGTAATCACTAGAAGATTTTTGGGGAAATTTTGAAGGGGGCCAATGTTGCTAGTTTACAAAATCCAACAGCACTTTGTAGTACTCTAGGATAAGAAAAAGAAATGTCRACATGTTGATGTATGAACAGTAAAAGACGGGTAAAGTATGCTTTATAACAACACTCTTATTAAGACGAGCAGACAGAAACACTGAAGACTTCAGTTCATGTGGGTATTTTCTTTATGGTGTTTTGTGTTGGAAGGTTTCACTTCCAATTCTGAAGTATAATTTTCTTTTATTTAAATTACAACTGAAATCTATGGACACTTAAATGTACTCTACACTCGGAGGTGATTTGAAAGAAAACTGAAAGTTCTTTAGTGACGAGAAAGACACCTGGATGAAAGGAGACAGCAATTCCAGTGTTTTGAAGTATAATTTGTAAATTAATTGAAAATATTGTTTGTTTGCAAAGGATTGGAACACAGCTCGAAAGTTAYTGTGACATTGTTTGTTAGAAGAACATTTTGTGAAGCAAATCTCCAAATAGAAAATTGAAACTGRAAGCTATTTCAAAACAAGAAAAACACATTTTAAATCATTCTTTTTCACATTTGAATCATTCATTCAGTGAAACTGCATTGCTTTGGTCTGAATTTCTRCTTACTGTAACTCCACAAGCCATTCTTTCACCTCTTTTCTGAGGTGTGTCTCAGATCAACTCATTTTGAGGCWGTRTCTTTAAATCCAAACAAGGCGCCTAACACCTCACCCCAGAGCAAGAAGAGAATGAAGACGATAAAACTGTAGTTAGTAAGTCTATTCCTTATTTGACAATTCTGTTGGAATTTCTGTGATGTAATAGTTCAGAAAACATCAGAGAATAGAGAAAACAGAACAGGTTGAAAAAATGACACAAACAGAATATAAAGATTTGGATAAAATTAATTATATGATGTTTACAAAGAGGCCCTGTGATGGACTTGCAACCTGTCCAGGGTATACCCCGCCCCTCGCACTGTGACTGCTGGATATGGGCACCAGTGACCCACACGACCCTGAAAAGGAATAAGCGTGTACAGAAAATGGATGGATGGATGGATGTTTACAAAGAGACAAAAAACTGTTAATATTCCATTTAGAGTTGATGGTGTAGAGATTAACAGAGTTAGAGATAAAGTTTTTGGGTGTTATTATTGATGAGAAATTGACATGGAAACCTCATAAATTATTTAAGAATAAAACTAGCTAAATCCATTGTATTTCTTTACAAAGTAAGGGACTTGTTCATTGATAAAGCTCTGTATATGTTATATAACACGTTAGTTGTTCCACACTTGGTCTATTGTGTTGAGGTATGGGGTAAAGCATGTAAGACTAATACAAATCCTGTTTTTCTTTTGCAGCAAAGGGCTATCCATCTGATACATAATTTTGTAAAATGGATGGATGGATGGATGGATGGATGGATGGATGGATGGATGGATGGATGGATGGATGGATGGATGGATGGATGGATGGATGGAATTATTAAAATTTTATGATTTGGTTGATTATAACATTTTATTAGTCATGTATACAACTCACCAAACACATTACCTTTAAACATCCAGAAAATCTTTGCTAAGAACGAGAGCTGTTATAATTGTAAGGAGACAGAGATGTTCATGAAACCTAAATTTYGAACATGTTTGAAAGAAAGATGCAACTCAATCCAAGGAGTGAGACTGTGCAATAATCTGGAAGATGATGTTAAAAAAGCCAGATCAGTGTACATGTTCAAGAGAATGATAAAAGCTAGATTGTTAAAAATATGAAACAGTATAATGTGTATTCATATAATTTGTTGTTCTAGAAAGATTTGATGTTTTTGTTTTGTTGACTGAAGATTATTATTGTTTGAATTTATACTTGAGAAAAAAGGGGCAGATATTATAAGATCTTTTTCTTTTCTCTGCTGCCTTTCATTTTACTTTATTTGTATTTTCTTTTTTATTGTACATAGAATTTAGTTTTTAAATAAATGAATAAAGTTTGAAAATAAAAAAATTTAAATAATATAAAGATATCTTTGCAGCACCGGAAGAGACGAAATTAAAATGTTCTCAACTCCTAGAGACTCCAGGTCTGCAACAAAATGTATTTAATGGCTAAAAAGTGGATTTTAAGGTAACCCAGGGAACAGGCACAAAAACACTCATAGAAGCTTGGATATCAAAGAGAAAATTAGTTTAATAATTGAATTAAAATGCTGTTGTGACAGCATAAATACTTATGCWGGAGAACACTGGGAAAACACATGGGAAGAACAAACCAAAACAAGCATGGAAGGTACATTGTACCAACAGGGAACATGAGACACGAGAATATAAAGGGGCACTAACGAGGGGTAATGGGACACACCTGGGGAGAGACAAGAAGCTGTGGGAGGAGCTTGAGAAGAACACACAGAAGTAGGTATGCACACTGGGGACTAAAACACTGGAAGTACCCAAAGAAAAAGAAGACAAAAACTAATGAAACAGTAATAAAAAAATAAGCAAAATAAACASTGAATATACCAACAAAACTCACAGATCCTTATGTTTAGATAAACATGTTACTATTGTAAAATATACCTGAGTCAGCAAAAAATTAGAGATGCACCAATTCTGGTTTTGTAGACCAATACCAATATCTGGTTCTTGAATAGCWCTGGCCTGCCAATACAGATTTTCCAACACCAATTTTCTTTCAACAGATTAAACTATACAAACTCAGATAAATGGGATTTTAAAAATTGCTGTCATTCAACAAACAACTGTAACAAGAACTTCCAATGGGTAACAGTCCTTTTCTCTCTTCAGATAAATAAAAAATGTCACTAAAATAAGATACGATCGAAACAAATAAATTAAAAAATAAATTAAATAAATTAAGCAGAAGTGGTGGTTTAAAACGCAACAGAAAAGGAAGTAAATAAAATAATCCCATTTATGCACCAAAGGTTGGATTTTTCATGTGGTGTTCTGTGTAGTTATCAACAATCAATATTTATATTCAGTAGAAGCTACTCAAAGCATCAGTTTAGAATAAATTTAAAGTTCTCATGATATGAGCTAACAACTGGCCCCAGAGGAGCAGTTCAAGATTGTCTGCTGTTTAAAAACAAATACAAAGTAGTTTGTGTGATCAGTCTTTTTTTAACACTACTTTAGTTTTCCATTAGTGTCACCTTCTATTTACACTGAAATGAGCAAATGTATGTTTTTCATCTTGGTCATGGTCTGACTAATCATTAGCTCATCTCTCCTGAGAAAAAAAAATCCTTTGCTCTGAATTCTAAACTGATTATGTTCCCAGGGATTTCAGTTGCAGGTAAGATAATGGTYACTCCACAGGAAACTGGCTTCAAAATTTAAACTATTCCTTTACCTTTATCTTATTTGTAGTTCTGATCATTTAAAAAATAGAAATAAAGAATGTACGGYTTTCAGACCGATTGTTTGGTGCATCCCTTCCAAAAATGCCCTATTTTTCTTAATAATTTCATCAAAGTCGTTCTGTTTGCAGAAAATTTTCACAGATTTTTGTTCATGTCACATGAGGTTCCTCTACCAAAAGTCATAGCAACATATTCCAGATAATCTGTATATTCTGATGTAAATTTCACTGTGCTTCAGTGTTTATGCGTTGATAATCTTCACCTACTTTGTATCTTTGTTCTGTGTCTTGTTGGAGTGTTTGACATGAAACTATTTTCTACAACACTACAATCTAAGGGGCATAATTTGTCTCTCATCTGGTGTTCAGCCTCCTACACAGCTGTCTGTTTTAGCTAATGAGTGTGTTTCAACCTACAAATGAAAAGGACCTGTCTGGTTTAAGTGGTTACTCTAACACCCAACTATAATCCTACAAAATCCTTCAGTGGACCTAGAAGAAATGATTGTCTTGAAATGATTTAGAAATTTTTTCATCGTATGAAATAAACAAGATTTKAATTTGTGTAAGGATTTATATTCCACATCAGATTTTCACAGCTGTCTAAAGAAATTTGCACAGAACTGTAAATTTTTGTTTTAATCTAAGATTAAGACTAAAATGATCCTGATCGCCTGACCCGCCAAAGGAAAGCTGCATGACAARGTCTCTGTCTGTACTGGTGGAAAACAGAACATAGGATGCAAAAAATCACATTTCCCAACAGAGACCAATGCAAGCATCATTTTTTACAGATTTGTCCTAATGAATATTTAACACTGGATGCTTTTCATTAATTTTGCTTGGACTGGATTTAAATGAATTAGTTTGCACATAATTTAGCAAGACTGACAGTTGTTGTTCATGATAAAATTGAGCATGTTGAGATGAAACGTCAGGATGGTATTAACTGTATAATAGTGAGGAACTAATATTACTCCACATATGATCTGTTTGTCAAAGCTTCAAACTATCAAGCTGACTGTGTTGTTTTCCTGTTTATCGTTTCTTCCATACCTTTTTTCTTTTTTGCAAACTACTTCTACATACTTTGTACTTTATTACACATTTTTCTCATTTATATTTGCTGTGCTAAGATAAGGTTTTTTCACCTGCTGAGATCAGTGCCATGCAGGATGAATCAGGTCAGCCAAAGGGTGGTCTGAGTGGGATATCTCCTGAAGAAGTATCTGCTCAGCTCAGAGTGGCTCTGATTGTCCAGATCAGCAAATCAGCCTGAGGATACATCAGATGGTTCTGTGGCTTCTGTCCGATCCAAAGAAGGAAGTATTCACAAGCATAGGATCTATCTAAAACATTTTTCAAAAAATTAATATGGACTCTTCTTGTTGCTGACTCAGCTCATCTAATGTTCCAGTTTGCACTGGACAGGATGACTAAACTTCTGAAAGCTTAACTTCAGACGCAGAAAAATAAATAAATAAAAAATGTTGCATCGCTACATACAACTTGTGCCTTAATTTAGGCAAGTCATCATAATGCGGCCACCCAACGATTGATTGATTGATTGATTGATTGATTGATTGATTGATTGATTGATTGATTGACTGATTGATGATGCCTTTATTGTCAATGTACAGAGCACAATGAAATTACATTTAAGAACACCCATTCAAGAAGACACACATGACAAAAACATGGGGGAACAGGTGTTTAGGTCATGCAACAACCAGCAGGGGTTGCGCTACCTTTAAAAGGAAAAACGAAAATACCATACGAGGATAGATGAGGAAAAAACAAAACATCATATTATATCAACGAAATATGATACATTATGGTGTTTATGAAAAAACTCATCAAGCAAGAACACATTTATTAGCCAGAGGAGTGAGTGAGTTTAGYGGGAATAAGTCTGAAGAATCCAGTRCCCAAAAGAAAAACCGTTCAGCCATRAGTTCAGAATATTGGTGTTGAATTGTTCATTCTGTGTAGCTCCAGAATGACCTTCAGGAGATCAGATTAGATGGAGTGAGAGGGGGAGAGGTGGGGGGAGGAGCCTCAAGTCAATGTAAACATCAGGAGAAATTAGAGCCACCACCTTTAAGGCCACATGTGGGGGGGCACAAATCTGGAATCAGTTGTTTGGGAACAGAAGAAATGTTTTCGGGCAGGCAGACAATAATAATTTTTCATCTGTCTTAATGTCTGCTGGTACATCTCAAGGTGGCGAATCCAATCAGACAGATAGTGTGGACAATTCCACCGAGCTGAGCTATCAGATTCTCCAAGATCAATTCCATCTCATCAGCAAAGTCCAGGAACTACAGCCGGCCCGCGACCCTCAGCAGAACCGRTTGTAGACCTTGTCCKAACTCGCTGGGAACAGCAATCCTTCATATTGGTCAGGCAGCCAGGAAATGGCCTGAATAGCCACTGATGCTGTTTTGTAGAACACCAGGAGACCAACAAGCCAATTTGTAGAATCCAGTGATCAGAATCCAAATATATATACAGCTAGTTGAACAGAGCAAAACAGAGGTCCCACCTTTGACATGTCCTCCCATGGAAAAAAAATGTTCCAGAAATGTTTTAAGAGACRGGCTAACCAAATCCATAAAAATAAATCCATAAGTTTTGTTTTGGATGAAAACGTAGAGGAGGCTCCGAGCAGCAAGCAGAAAAGARAAGGGAGGGCAGGAGAGAAGGAAAAAGTGTCTTACTCCTCCGAGAGCGGAACAAAAAACAAAACACTGAGTCATAAAACCCTCACCATTCTCTGCCACCTTTATCAAAAATGCAGTGGCCAAGTTGAGGCTGAGGCCATATTTTACCTGCCCCAATCAGAGCCTGTAAATCAAGTCRATTTGGTCTATCTCCATCTTAATTCTGTCTTCAGTCGAAAATCAAGAAAATATCTGCATCTCATTTTAAAGGATGTATTATCCATCCATRATACCTGCTTCTTCCTTTCAGGYTCARGGGGGTCACTGGTGCCCATATCCAGCAGTCACAGTGCGAAGGATGGGGTACACCCTGGACAGGTCACAAGTCCATCACAGGGCCACACACCTAGGGACAATTTAGAGTTACCAYTTAACCTAACAATCATGTTTTTTGGTCTGTGGGAGGAAGCCGGAGTGCATGGAGAGAACATGCAAACTCTACCCAGAAAGGTCCCAGGCCGGGATTTGAGCCGGCGATCTTCTTGCAGAGAGGCATCAGCTCTATCAACTGAGCCACTGTGCCGCCAA
>NW_013952602.1:704990-711516 GCF_001266775.1 Austrofundulus limnaeus
ATATGTATGTATACATGTGGCTAAAAAATAATAATTATGAAAATGAGTATTGCAGTTGCAAAGTTTAAAAAATGTCACTTTGATTCTTGTGGCTTTGATTCTCATGACTGAATTTTTCAGCTCTACTCAGCTAGCTTGGAAACTCGGTCCACACGGTTCTAAAAACAGGGCTAAATGTAAGTGGGACCACCACCCAATGTAAAAATGCTAAACCTGCACTGGGCTGACCCGGGTAAGGCCGACTCAAGACAATGTAAAAAAAAAAGGGGGCGCCAAAATGTGAAGCTGACCAATCTGGGTTTGACTGKTGTGAGTTTTACACGTTTTGCGTGAACTGAGATCTGGGACAAATAAGGATTTGAATCTACWCTTTTGACATTTTAATGTCTGGGCTGAAGACACAAAGTCTGTTCCTGATGATACTCCTCTCTGAGCATCTAATGGAGACACTGAGGTCGTCAAAAGTTATCTGTGAGCTCCTGCAGATTCAGCTGGGAGTGAGTAGGAGCTAGAAGGTGAGAAGAGCCCTCAGGAAGTGTGACAGTTTTCTCTCTGCTAATAAGTTTGGAGGATGTGTTGGTGGGAATTTTGTATTGAGGGTATAGCCCCATATCACTAACACACAGACGGTGGCTCTAAAAATACATTACAATATTTTCACTTCAGTTTTCAATAACGGCAGACGAGAAGATGCTTTGTCTGGTTTTATTATTATTGTTTGTCTTCCACTTTTAAATTTTAGCTATCATTCTGCTACATTAAACTTTTATCTGTACTGCTGCTTTTAGCTTTAAGCTTGTGMTTTGCTGTTTTTAGCTCATGTTTTGCTCGTTGTCAGCCTGTTTTGCTCAMTTTAGCTTCAGTGACTTTTTTCTGCTCATATCAGCTTCTGATTTGTTCATTTTAGCTTGTCTTTTGCTTGCTTCAACGACTTGGTTTATTATTCAGCAAAGTCWTTCAGCTCTCTGCGTTTACARTGCATTTTTGCAGAAAATGCAATTTCTCTAGTGTGGTTTTATCTCTTTTGTACAAAGCAACATCGTGAGAGCACCCACCTGCTCCCATGACCCTCTCTGTATAAASTTGTTGGTAACATGAAGAATCCCATCATTTTTCATCAGATGTTTCAGTTTGTCTTTTWAGGATTGCCAATGCAAAACTCCCGCACCTGACAGGAATATCCATTATGAACAAGAACAAATTCACCTTCACSATCTCCCTCTTTCTCTCATGTCTTAAAAGAAATGTTGTGTAAGTCTTTTTGCTTCAGATCAACTTGTTTGAAAATTCCAGTCTGGCCTCTGAAGTCAGTTCCTTCAGACACAATCAGACCCTAATAATGATATCCTCCAGGCAGGCGATGCATCAGATTGTGCTTTTGGCAAGCATCTATCCCAGGCTTTGACAGAGTAAACTCGGAGCCTCCAACTGTTTTAGTTGCCTCTGAAAGACCAGATTCACACTCAGGCAGAGCAAAGGTAAAAACTAATGGATTAAAAAATATATAAATTTATGCACTAGATATAACAATCCCCTGCTTCGGTTGAATGTTTTTCTCAGTGAGTGCACGCTCAAGGCTTCAAGTTTCTGCTGCACAGTTGTGTGGATGTTGCAGAAAATAAAAGGAAATAAAAATAAGAAAAACAACAGCCAAGAAATCCAGCAAAGACCTGACACAGGACCTGAGATACAGTACATCATCCTTTGACTGACTCATCTGCTTTACTCCAGCTTTTCAGTTGAGAATCCTGAAAAACATATTTAAAAAATGCCATAAAACAACAGGCCTATGTAATAGTAGCAGCAGCTATAAAAACAGAACATGGTGAGGTTATATAAATGGATCATCATAGCAGATTAATAAAGTGAGACAGCAGGAATGATAGGATACAAGTTGTTTTTAGTTGATCATCATCATTAAGGACTGAAAAGACTATGACACAAATGAGCCTTTTACAGTCCAGCAATGCAAGTGCATTCACAGAAAATCATCATGAGTGAAAATGATGAGCAATAATGACAAAAATGTCTGTGCAGCATCTGATGATGTAGATGCAACAAAAAATCCTAAATGTTTTTTTTTTTTTCCCAGAAAGCATATCAAGCGTGCCAGATGCTGCCTGTTGACACACCCCAGTTTCAGAGCTGCAGCTCGAGTTGGTGCTACATCTGTCAAACCTGACTGGATGCMTTGTGTTTTTAGGTTTTATTTCAAGCCAGAGTTCAGCTACTATCACACACGAGGCTTTGAATTTAACTCTTGAGCTTGAAACAAAATCTTAGATAGAATATTTAAAAGTGTTCTTATCACCTGTGATCTTTCAGGTCAGAATTWAAAAAAAGGTCATCTGATTTTGAGAAATAATAATGTTGTAGTTTTGTTGGGGCTCAGTCTCAGCTTTTGCMGCATCAGATTTTGGGTCATGCTGTAAAATTGTCTGACTGAGTTGTAGCCACGTTTGTGTGTTTTTAAATTAGTTGAGTGTGGCAGCCATCTTGAATTGGATTGACTCTAAAAGCTAATCAATTGTTGATGCACATCTAATGATTAATTTCTGAACATTTTATTAAAAATTGTCCTGTGATACATTAAATATTTTGGTAATAGACAGATTAAGGCTCTCTCTCTCTCACACACAAACACAAATGCATGGTTTAATACTACTATCTTTATGTGGRATTGRATTGATTTCCWTWAATTTTTACAGCTTAACCCTGACCCCATACCCTAAACCTGACTTCCCTGAAACATACATAGCCCTGAACCTAACCTAATTCATACTTTATTCCTAAACCTAAGCCCTGACCCACCAATGGCATTTCCCCTCAATGGGATGTCACATAACTGTTGGTCCCCACAAGTAGGTCTTTTCCACCCCATATTTACTTTTCAGTGACTGAGGATAAAAACTGAGCATTTTGAAACTTAACCTGTAAGGGTTTTATTTTTTTAATTACACATTGTCTGAGTTCAACAACTGCAGTCTTAGAGGCTTTAGTTCCATCATGCTCTCCATTAAACCAAACTGTCATTAGACATTTATAACACTTGGAAAAAGAAAGAAAAGAATATTCTGCTCCATCTCCACACACTTCAACAACATTAACACAGCGGCCTTGAATGTTTCTCGCGGACTTCCTTTGCGTCACTCMAAACTCGATTGAGTAATCTCTTGAGTGAACACAGATTTGATTTCAAACCAAAAAGCTGAATCAAATCAGATGTTGCAGACAAAGCGCAGGCAGCGTGGGTATGTGGGCTTAATTGAAATAAAGTATGTGATGTGTGAGGTTGTGATTGCAAGACGTGTAGCTTTTTATTGAAGGAGAGAGAGGGTTTGCTTCAGCAGCAGCTGCAGTGACTGAACACTGGATCTGCAGGCAAAGAATCAAAGACAAAACAAGTTCATTTGTTGTCAAAGTGTCTTTTCTGTCATTGGATTTCAGATGTTTACACGACAACCAGCAATCTGTCACCTGCAGGTGGAAATACTCACATTCTAAAACAAATAGATTTCAGTGGTTTGAACAAAATTTGGTTATAGGAAAAATAATAAAATTGTTTTTAACAGTTACATGTTTTACTTGTAAAACTGAGAACCACAGTGGTTTGAATGTAGTTTGGCCTTTCTGTTGGTMAGTGTCTCCACACAGGGCTCATAGCTAAACATTAAATTAGATGTTTTAACAATCCGTTCTCTCAATTTAGGACACTTGTAACATAGACTAATAATTAGTTCCCTCAATATTTGTGTGCATGTTTCATAACATTCACACTATTGGGATCATCTTTTCTTCTGGACGCTTTTTGGTATGTATCTTGTTACACAATTTTTGTGCTATTTTAACAATTCATACAGTATATCAAAGTGTTCAACTCCTTCATGACATTTCAGCTATGACTTTTGGTATTTTCATAATTTGAACTTTTTTAGCTATTTCACTATTTCGGCCCCTTTTTTCCCCATTGAAAATGAATAGAGCTGTTTTCCATTTTCTTAKAATTCTTCAAAAGTTTCTAAATCAMCTTCGCAAATGTCCACTTTGAATAAAACCCTTGTGAAGATAATGAAATGAGGCTATCATTAATGYAGCTCTAAGTCACCATGGCAACAATGAAATAAACCACATGGCCTTCATTTTAATTCAATCAAATAAAAAAATAACGAATGCACACCAGTGAGAACTGCAACATTTGTCCAAAAATCTGGGCTTCCCCTGATTGAACTTTTTGATAAATGGATACAATAAAAATCTATTATCTGTAATATTTGATTTGCAAAACTCTTTGGCCTCATTATGAAGAGACAAACATGTAGGTGGCTCAGTCAAATACAGATCAACTAAGAGAGTAGTTGTTTTAAAGTTCTTTAGAGGTTTTAATATTAAATAGGTGATTATGCAGTTGAAATGGTGTTCAGATTCAAACTGAGCATGTTCTCCTTGTTTCTGCTCATAAACTAAAAACGTGATCAGTAACATCTGATGTTAACAGATGTAGTTAAGAGGTAAAGGGACTGTCCTTTAATTAGAAAATCAGGTTCAATTTCGAACCCCGCATCATGATTTTGGGCAAAATACAAAACCATTACATACTGTAGGTTTGTCAGGATTCAGACAAAGTCCAGCAAATATCTAGCTGGTCGACCCAGAAACACACAAACATCTACAACACTTCCTCAGGTTGGACAGTTTCATTCCACATTTTATCAAGAATTACAGCCAGAATGCTCAACTCCTCACATGACTTACTTCAGTACACCGGCCCATTATCTGTTCCCTGGAGGCCATGGAAGCCTTCAAAGAGATGAAACGAGTCTACAACTCCTGTTTGAAATCATCCAGACCCTCAAAGACAATTCYTCCTAGAAGTAGAAGCCTCAGACTTAGATATAGGTTCTGTCCTCCCCAAGCGACTGAACTCTAATATTAAACTTCTCCTCTGTGCCTTTTCCTCTCACCTCCTCGTTCCGACCAATCAAAGCTTCGATGTGGGAAATGGCACACTCCTAGTTGTCAAGTTGGCTCTAGACAAATGGAGACACTGTCAGAACAAGCTGTGGGGAGTCACCACAGCCAATCGAACTAAGCAAATATAAAAATGTCTATAGATCAGCCACTTTTACAGATAGTGAGCTCAGATTTGACAGGGCAGTAGCTGAAACTCGTCCCTAACACATACAGTATTTAGAGCATTAATAGACTTCAAGAGTTCTTTGCTGGAGTTATTTATACGAGTCAACCATGTTTGTTAGCAAACTGTTTCATGAACATAACCATTAGATGTACATCAACAACTAATATAATGTCTGTAATTCAGTCAGTTTTACAGATGTTGAGCTAAATTTGATGTGATAGTTGTTGAGAGAGATTCACATCATAAACCCTTTGTGCTAACTAATTGAGCGAGATCTCAGTATATTGAGTGAGATCATGTTATTTTTAAGGTTTGATGAAAACAACTCTGTCATGGTTCATTGTTGGTAGGACTCATGTGGAGGAAATTTTGTGACTGATGAACTGAATGTTAGATGCAGTTTTGTATTTTACATTGTGTGATCATTGCAGCCGTATGGTTTAAACAGAGAATGAAGCTGGGTTCACACTGAACTCATTTTGAGCAGCAGGAGCGGCTGGTTTATATGCAAAGTCTATGGTGGATGCTCGTCTAGGGGTCTCGTGGCACGTTTAGCCCGTTTAGCGCAATGAAGTGGTAGGTGCGTTTTGAGCGTTTGACACTTGAGGTCAAAAATCTGAACTTGCTGCTCGARMCACTGCGTCAACCAATCAGAGAGATTAACCATTCCACGTGATGGTTTCCTGAATGTTGCCCACTAACCTAAAGCAGACAAACAGGAGCTCTTTAGCTGAAATCAGCCTTCTGTAGTTGGTGTTCTGGCAGGAGATATCAGCACCAATGCAGGTCAGAAGCTCGTTAAACTGACCATTGGTGTCTCCTGTGGTGAAACTCACAGAACAGAATGCCTCTAAAGGTGAATTAATTATCTGGTGAGCGCAAKATTAGAGTAGAGTAAATGAGGTGAAGTTTTTGGGAGTCATCATTGACGAAAAACTGACATGGACACCTCATATAAATAATTTGAGAGCAAAAATGGCGAAATCTATTGCAGTACTGTATAAAGATAAGGAGTTATTTAATGATAAAGCACTAAAGCAATAATTGTTCCAGATTTGATTTATTGTATAGAAGTCTGGGGAAATGCATGCAAAACCATACTAATCCTATTTTTATTTTACAAAAAAGAGCCATAAGAATTATTAAAATTGTTAAAATTTCATGAGTTGGTTGATTATAACATTCTGCAGGTTATGTATAAGGCTCATAAAATGTGTTGCCATCATACATCCAATCACATTTTATTAAGAGACAAAGCTGTTATAATATGAAGGGATTACAAATGTTTGTCAAACCGAAAATAAAAACAAATTTGAAGGACAGCTGCACTTCAGTAAAAGGTACAAAACTATGGAATAATCTGGAGGATGACTATAAGAGCATTGGATC
>NW_013952602.1:713495-715259 GCF_001266775.1 Austrofundulus limnaeus
ATGGTTCAAATCAACATTCACTGACTGAGAGTTACTTTTTGTGTCCATTCATTCTTGCCCTAACGAAATGTTTATCCAAACATTAAAAGAGATCCTTGCTAAATAAATTACTCTTATAACCTTGTTATAAGAAGTGTAAGCTGACCCTTACAGTTACGTCTGACATAAAAGGTACCACCTCCAGGAGTGTGGCCAAGCATTCAGACATGTTAAGAAGTTGATTCATCGTCATTCATTCAGTTATAGAGTTTGAAGTCTCTCTTTTAGATCAGCCTGGGACAGCCTGGGCTCTGGAGAAGGACTGTTTTGCTTTCCTGATAATYTTCAAGGCTGATTGGWGTCAGAGATGAGAATAAAGTTTTCAGAAGAGAATCAACTGTTTTATCTGCTGTTTTATTCAGACTTCCATTTATTGATCATGATTTTCTTACACGAGGATTAAGAATAACGCAAGGATTTGTTGGGAAGAAGTGTATCAATACACAAATTAAAAAGGCTGTCAAGCTAATGCAAAAAGATTACAAAACAAAGAGCTGACAGGGCATCTATAAATGGCAAAACACTAAGAACCAAAGAGTAGAATATACCAGTATGACAGAGTGAGGATGGAATGAAAGCCAGAGGTACCTTAGGTACTGAGGGAGTAGTGAAGTAAGTGGCAACAGCTGGGTCTAAATGATTGTAAGGAACAGG
Organism: Austrofundulus limnaeus; assembly: GCF_001266775.1. Lineage (NCBI taxonomy): Eukaryota > Metazoa > Chordata > Actinopteri > Cyprinodontiformes > Rivulidae > Austrofundulus > Austrofundulus limnaeus. The sequence goes on from NW_013952602.1 coordinate 714,189, forward strand.
TGTGAGATGAGGAGCGAGACTGCAAAGCAGAGGTGACTGAAGAGAAAGTCTGATGGCACAAAGAAACACATGGGAACAGAACTGAACACATGATCTGAACAAATAGTAGATAATAACAAAACAAAAGTAAAAAAAAAAAAACACAGCTCATGATAACTCTGTCATCTTTTATCATAGTACGATCTTAGTGTTAGTTTTCATTATTCAAAACTTTAAAATATTTCCTCTAAATGTGCTTCCAAAAATGGATGGAACAACTGTGGTGTGAGTAAGGAGGATGATAGAGAATTGAGCTGAAACTCCCTCTAAAACCAGGACACACACTGTTAAATCAGCTCAGGCCACCTGCAGAAGCACAGTGTGATTGTTGGCTGAGTCTCAGGAAGCTAACGTTTGTTCCAGCTGGAAACTCTTGAAATGGTTTGGACTGGTGTTTCCGTCCATCAGTGTTAGACTCACTGATTTGATTTAGAAAGAGTTAAAGTCATCAGTCAGAGGTCAGTGGACTGCTTAGCAAGAACCTGAGTTCAAAGACCATCCCTGACCCTCGGCTGGAGTTTTACAAAACTTTCTTTTAGGACCTGCAAGCTACCTCAGTTTAGTTCATCTATTACATCTCCAGTCAGGCTTGTTTCACCTGTCAGCACCGTGAAGGCCTTCAGGRGCAGCCTCTTCAGATTACCACTGTTCAGGAAGAGGTGATGGAGCAGCAGGACTTGCTCAGCCAGGCTCAACACCTCAAACCTTCAAGCTGTGACGACCTTAAACACAAAATAAACCTTCCTTATGATTGCTGCATCCGGGCTGACTGAGACCGGCATTCGTCTCCTCCCAGTCCTACCATCCACTACACTTTTTTCATTACCTGACACTTGGTCATTCAGCTACAATAACYTTTAGAGATCTCATGATCATTGATCTCATGCACTGTGTTATCACTCAGACCGAGTATGTGTGTAAATGACTTTAAGCTTCCACCAGTATCTTTAAAATTGTTTGAAATAGTCATTTTTTGTTTGCGACATTTAATTAGCTGTTGCAGCCATGCTTGGCTCCAAAATTTATTCAGTG
>NW_013952602.1:716869-734664 GCF_001266775.1 Austrofundulus limnaeus
GGATGGATGGATGGATGGATGGATGGATGGATGGATGGATAGATAGATAGATAGATAGATAGATAGAGTTTGGTTTTCCTCGATCTGACTCAGCTTCTCGATGTAGGAAGATTTGAAAAATGGCTCAATCATGAAGCTGTGTTTGCAAAAAATGAATAATTTAATTAAACAGTGAAGTAGCCTGTTACGGTAACACTTTCCTCTTTTCTGCAACACATCAGGCAGTCTTTCCTCCTCTGCATTAATCATAATCCAACACACAGTTTGGCCCACATGTCTGTGAAAGGTCTGTTAAGTCGTATAGTAAATGTCACCTACATCATTACTGATTTCAGCTCTCAGCTACTCTTACAGCCACTTATTTTGCTGTAACAATGAATGTCTTCTTCATCATTTGCTTGTATTTGTGATCCGGCAGATGCTGACCTGTTTTCACATGCTAATGCTAAACGTTATTTCTTGCTGGTTACCATTCTCAGAAACAAATTAAATGTTTTAACAAGTGTATAAAAGTGTCTTCTGGAAATCAGAGGACCTCCCCCCCCCACCCTCCAAGCTGACAAGAAAATGCACTCAGAAAACAACAAACATAAAAAAGGAATGTCTCCACTCAATGTTATTGTTTCTACCCCTGAATGAAGATAAGGATTTTAGGAGCTTGCTTTAATTTTGCCTCAAGAATTTTTTGGGTCAAGGTAGACAAAGACGAAGCCATGTGTTTCTGCCAAAACATATTTTTAACCACTTTCTTCACACAGGAGAAGATTTCCTTTTTAAATTGTCTTTTTTAGTGCAGAGTAAATGAATTCACCTTATAGTGTTTGCTCATGCTTTGTGCCCGTGTGTTTTTGTTTCCACAGCCGTGTTACGAGCGGGTAAAGGACTGGCTAAATGACAACTTGGTGGCACTTTGGATCTTTGCTCTATGCACAGCACTTACTCAGGTAAGCTCAACTTTAGAGATAAACTTTGTTTCTCCTATTTAGCAATTATAAACTAACTTCTTGATATCTACAGCCTCAGAAGATCTCTGACATAAATAAATCCTATCCTGTTACGGCAGTAAAAACACCAAATGCAAGAGTTTTTGTGGCGAGCCTCTTGTATTACCGTTGAAGACCACATAGTGGGGCCTGACTCTGCGTTAAATTCTCTTATCTCCCCTCCAGCTGAGTGATCCGTGATGTGTTTCCATAATCTGAGAGGGGGGGAAAAAACACCATGTGCTTGAAAACATCAAGTGTAGAACTCTCCTCTGATGCTCCAGGCTGATTTTTTTCCCTTCTTTAGTCAATGCCATTTTTGAAAATCCTACTCAGAGCAAAATGAAAACCGCKAAAAACGTGTAATTACTGCAGGATTTATCTCAAATATCTGTGGTGCTTGCCCACTGAGTCGCAGCTTATAACAACCTGTTCTCATTCCCAGGGCATTAAAGACTACAAAGGCTAGGAGAGGCTCTCAGATGTGTTGGAAAGATGCTCCCACTGCAGAGAGATTTGATGCCGGGATCAAATCCTGCCGTTTTAATGTGCAAAAAAAAAAKAAAAAAAAAAAAACAGATTATAGTTTGTAGTTTTGATTAAGCAGGAAAACCAACTGGTTAGGTTTAGAAAAGACCATAGATTAAACTGGTGGAAAAAAATAGAAAGGGATAAACTTACAGGAGGGAGATTTGTGGAATTGTCTCATATTAAAGTCTTCCATCTCATTTTCCTGTTCTTTAAAGCTTAAAATGCTTTAAAATGTGAACACTGTCCTCCGAACATTATTGCATTTTTTTTCTAAAARGACCACTTGGTGTGACTTTTATATCTGTACGTTTTTATCCATCAGGCTAAAATCCTATTAAAAAATGGATATCAAACCAATTTACTTTAGATTTAAACAAAACGTCAGAACACTGGAGGCACATTCAAATCAATGAAGTCCTGTGATAGTCAACCATTTTAAGGCAGCAACAATTCCAGGAAAATAAAAATATAAAGAAAACTCCTCCAACCTAGGAGCTGCACTATGAAGGTGAAACAAAACAGGGCTTTGTTTCCTTGAGCCTGGCTTAACAAAGCCTAAAACTCTGCTAAGAAATTAGAGTTACTACAATCATTTTGATAGTGTTTGTTAACTCAGAATTTATAATTTAGTCTGCTGAATTTCCCATGTAAAACAGTGTTTGGTGAGTCATTCAATTCATTTGCAGCTAAGCAATAAAGTTACAGGAAAGAACAAAAACAAAACAAAAAAACTTTGATTATCCCCAAGACTTCAATCAGAAAGGACTACTCATCCRAAATGGAAACTGAAGAATATAAAGATTCAAACAGAGAAAACACTGTTGTCAGAATTAGAAGAAAGAAAGAGTATTRCACCTATTTTGCAGAAAACTGTTAGCAGACGGATGTAATCTATAAATGAGATTACATCCTGCTGCTGTTCAAGTCGGAACAGAAAGATATTACACTTTAACTCCGCAGTCAGGAGGTTATTACACCTTACTGGTCAAACATGTTATTTACCACTTATTCTCTAATGTAATGTAACTTAATTTACATCAAGTATTAACTGTCTAATAGATGTGAGCAAATTATATCGTGAAACACGTGAAAAAACATATGCAGCCTTTTGGATGTTGCTTAATGGATATGGGTCTAATGTGTTGCACAATCCTCACAGCAGTCTCATTTAGGATTCTTAGTGGTATAAAGCAGTGGTTTTGTCTCACTGGTGAGTTTGTTTCCAAATCTAGTTTTGATTTTTTTTCTAAAAACATAGATGAAATGAAAATATATCCCTGAATAAACATTTAATGTGATTAAGTTTGACAATTAAAAATACCAACATTTAATCAGCACCTAAATACAGCGTGCTCACTGACTTGAACTGGRGACAGGTTTTTTTAATTTGCATGTTATTTGACAGTTCAATGTTTGTTTTAAGTCTCACAACACCTGGCAGAAACATGACGTTAATGTTGTTCACTTTGATACTTCTGTCTGGGACAAAAGTACGAACAGAATCTGTGTAGTGTTTTACTTCTTATAAACAGTTAATCAAAACTCTTAGTTCATAGCCTGCTCATACATAGGTTAGGGGTAAGGCTCTGTTATAATGGGGATTTAGAAACACTCCTTCACTATAATAAAAATGTTGACTGTCAGCTCAACATATCTGACTCAGTTGTGTACCTCTTTATAGTACAACAGTAAGCTCMTTCAGGAGACGCCCTAAACCCTTCCTGACATYTGGTCTGACCACCTCGMTCRATTCAGAAGAAACACAGAGACAAAGAGGGGGACTGAAACACTCCACCTCTGCAGCTCCTGTACATCCGAGTGAGATAGTCGCAGATCTGTCACTGCTACGTCTGAACAGATGGGTCAGAGCAGTGCTTCGGGGACCACCCAGCTGCAGATTTGTTTCAGTCAGAACACACTGAACTCCTTTCAGATTTCAACTGAAAGGATTTTTTTTCTAGATTTGCATACTCCTTGCTGCAGAGGAGAAAATAAAWACAATCTTTATTGACACAAAGACTGGCTAAAAGTATGCAGCAGCACAGATATAACCATGGTAATAGTCAGGTTATTTTGAAACTTAAAACCCTACAAAGACACACTTGGACATATTTTGATCTGTGCGACATAATATAGGGGAGGAGTCACTCTGCGACTCGTGCTGCTCTTAGCAGCTTGAGTGACAGCAACATATCAGAGCAGCCAAGTTTTTTTTATAATCCCACACTGATTAATGTTCTCTGAAAGAGTGTTGGAGTGTGGTAAGAGAGCATCTCCACCTGTGAGCATCAACACCCAATGGGTTGTTCAGTCCTTTAGCYTTACCGTCTTCTGAAAGAGACAAATATTAAACACTCAATATACAAAAGCCAAAACAATCCAAAACTATGAGAGTGTTCAAGTAGAAGTTTATGTTCAAAGAAGGGAGAGGTCACCACGTTGTCAAAATGTGTTTGCCAGAGTCTTCTGATGTCTTGTAAAATGATATACATGGAAACACTGTGGTTCAGTTGGTGGAGCTGTTGCCTCTCAACAAAAAGMTTGCCAAATCTAATCCCAGCCGGGAAACTTTCTGGGTAGCATTTGCATCTCTCTTTTTACGTGTGTGGGTTTTCACCAGGTACTCTGACTTCCTTTCACAGAGCAAAAACGTGCACTTTAGTGTAAAAAAAATTCATGTTCAATACGACTGAAGTCAAGATGAAAACACAATTGTTAAATAAAATGATTTGTGAAAGGAATAAAGTCATACAACACCAGAATTCTGGACCCGAGTGAGGTTTATTTGTCACCGGGCTGACAAGGAAAACCACACTGACTAAAAATCAAGAAGTACATCTTTTTATACACTATTCTTCAATGCCTGAGTTCGCCCCCTACTGACCTACGGCTGAATCACAMGCATTCATACAAAAATCTCATCTACTGTTATTACAACATTTTAATTATGTGTCGTTATAATTTGGACATGTAACTAATCTATATCAATCAAAACATAATATATCAAACATTATAAAAATATTATAAAAAGGAAACCCTAATAATCTAGTGTTGTTTCTAACATCAGTACTAATCTGTAATAACTATAAATTTCTTCATTAGTTTAATTAGTAACTTTAAATTTTCCCTAGGTGTGAGTGAGAGAGTGACAGGTTGTTTGTCTCTTTGGGTGGTCCTGTGATGGACCTGTCCAGGGTGTACCCCACCCCTCGCACTGTGACTGTGAAAGGGAGATAATGGATGGATAGAAGTCCATTTTGCTTTCACCCAGAGTTTCATTTAGATTAGTTTTTCATGCATCAGCTATAAAACTATTAAGACTCATTGCGATGGCGCTATCCAGACCAGTCAGAGATGTTGTTGAAGGCATGAGAAGTAAACTGATGCAAACATGACTATGTGCTGAAAAATGCATAAAATCTATTTTTCATGGGTGATGTGATAAATGAAACAAATGTTTTTTAATAAGAGAGAGAGAAAAGAAAACCTTGAAGCATTTTTTTCCTTTCTTTTTTGCAAGGCTGTTCCTTAATTTATTTACACAGAAACTCATGAACATACACAGACCACTGTTGCACTGGGCTGTTTAAAATTTAAAAMACTTTTTTGTGGAAAAACTGATTTGGTCCACATTAGCATTTCTGTGCCATTTCTTATTCATCAGTCAAACAGCTGAACCCCACAATGTTAGTKAAGCTCTGTTTTCTCCCTTCCCAGTTAAACACCAGTCAGACCCCTCAAGGTTTGTCCACTGAAACCAGGTTCTGGCAGTATAACCATCTTAAAGTGGGTGTATTACWTCTGATATATTCAAATAAACTGAGCAGGTATAAAGCTTTAACCAGCTGACAGGGAAAGCCCGATCATCTTGTGGCAATCCAAGGTTCAACAAATAAATCTTGGGTCCTGGGATTCATGTGGTTCTTGCTTTGAGATGTAAAACATTGTGCCAATTCTCTGTCAATAAAAACAGCTCTCCCTGACAGCATGGGGCTTCCCACAGCAGGACAGTACACCCCACTGCACTGCTAAAACTGTTCAAGCAGCTTGAGGAACAAGACAAATGAGCTTAACGTATTGACCCAGCCTCCAAACTCACCAAATCCCAATCCAATCCAGGATCCCACTGAAATTTGCTGAAGGAATTATAAATGTGCAAGGTTTTTAGCCTCAGAAGACTCTAAGCCTTTGCTGTCACTCTGTTTGAACCCTGACAAGTTTAAAAACTGGAGATCTATGTTGAGTAGTTTCTGTTAATGCTGGGTTATAAATCGACTACAGTTTATGGTAAAAAAAAAATACTATTCCTTACCTCAGGTTGAACAGTTTATTAAAATGAAGCTGAAACTGTTGAACCAAGGGCTGCAAAGCAGTCAGGAGACCAGAAAACTCTTCCTCCAAAAGTTGTTCTAAAGCCACTGTCTCACAGGACCTCAACTATTGACAACTGTAGGGATATTTGTTTCTTTCTAGTGTTTCTTTATTCGCCATTGTGTGTGCCTCTTGTTTTTATCCTGGTCCTTTCCACTCTCACCTCTTCCCATTTGTCTCCTTCACGGGTGTTAGTAATTTACGTTTAGGGTCCCTTTTATGTTTTATGTCTTGTTTGTTTTATTGTCAGTTCATTGTGTTTCCCACAGCCAATTTGGCTTGTTCTCCTCGCGRTTTCTCCCAGAGTTTCCTTGTAAGTACGTTTTCTGCTGCCATGTCAGCATTTTGATTTTTTTATTTTTTATTTTTTGTAATAAATCAGTTCTCCTTTCCTTTCCCTTCAGAGTTCCTGGTGTTTTTGCATCTGCTCACTTGGTTCTTTGTGCACAGACCTAACAGCAGCAAATTGGGGCCAGTTTTTACAAAGGAGTTTTCAGAAAGTCCTGAAATGTTTGCTGGGGTTCCCAATGTTCTTGTCTAAACCAAGGCTGCGTTCCTCTGGTACCGTGGAAATTTTAAACATGTTCAAAAAACTTTCAAGACAAGTAGACTCCCATAACTGTCAAAGAGTTGTTACTGTAMGTTTCTGGTGTAAGAAAAGGGAAACAACTTTGGAAGGAGTTGGCAACCTAAGAAACTAAATTGTGATTGGAGACAAAAAAATTGGACTGAGACATAATTAATATACATCGTGACTAAATTGCAAAACAGAAATGAGCWTAACATTTATGTGATATGAACTCTGTGACTTCTGACCCAAATCATGTCAATAATATAAGTTCAATGTGATTCAATTAAAATATTGTGTATTGTCTGACAATTTTGTATCTCCAACTAGTTACTAAAATTGCCCACAAGCTCTTGAATGTGTCTTTAAAAGGGGAAACAAAATGAGGAATAATGTAAAATGTAAGTGCTACTGGTCTCTATGTTGAAGAGAGAGAAATAATATTTAAAACATGACTGGATGATGTAATAGAGCTGAGATCTTGAATCCCAGATTCTCACTTTGTTTTCGTATTCAACAAACCAGAGTTGAATATGAAACAGACATAGACAGCTTCTACTTTTAGTCTACAGATAGTCTAGACATATGTTCAGAAAAAGATACAACATGGTTGTAATAGTTTAAAGCAGTGTTTCCCAAAGTTGGGGTCGGGACCCACAGTGGGGTCCCAAAACATCAAGGTGGGGTCCTGAAAATATTTTCTGAATTAATTACACAAAAAATTACATCTGTCAATATTATTTTTGCCTTTGTTGTTACAAAAAAGTAGAGTTAGTTTACTTAAAATGGACAACAATAGTGTAGTAAATACTGTTACTATGCTCTTGTTTATTTGACGTGAAAACAATGTTCATCAACCAACAACAACTGGGGTCACACGTTTCTGCTGCTGGTATTTTATGGGTCAAAAGCTGAAAAGTTTGGGAACCACTGGTTTAAAGAACTACCTGGCACTTAAAGAAAAAGAAGTTTTCACCTCCACTTTAAAATATTATTGAGCAGCTGCTCCACCTGCTCCATTGAGCAGGCACACATCACATGTTTCTGTGTAATACAGACAGGATACGTCTCTTAGAGGGGAGCTGGATCTGGAAGATCTGTTKATTTCAAAGAGCTGTTTAATTTTGAATGGTTATGACCTACGTCACATCTGTAGTGACACATGACTTGTCAAGTGCACCCCACCACACACACACACACACACACACACACACACACTTGAGCCCATGTTTCCCACATTCAACAAGTACTGCGCTTCTCTCAGACAAGTGCCTGCATCTCAGGAAGAAAACACGAAGAAATCACAAAAAGGAAAGAAAAAACGGTAAATGGATCGAACTTATACTGTATATAATATACATATAACGCCATATCAAGTCCCTACGGACCCCCATGCTTCACACTTCAATCATTCACCCATTCACACACTGATGGGTGTAAACTACACTGTCGCCACAGCTGCCATGGGGCACACTGACAGAGGCGGGGCTGCCATGCACCGGCGCCACCACTGACCACCATCGGCAGGCAAGGTGGGTAAAGAGTCTTGCCCAAAAATACGACTGAGATGATTGAAGTGGGGGATCAAACTGGTAACTCACCAGTTACAGGACGACCCCCCCAAACCACTCTGCCACAACGGAGAATGTAACGCCTCTCATTTGTCTATGACTCAGGTCCCGARGTTTGCTTTAAAGAGCCGTTTTTAAAGATTTGAATTATCACATTTCTACTAATACCTGTGGCAAAGTCAATGGTCAGCACTAGTGTCTGAGTCAAATATAAAAACACATTTCCACTTTCACTACTTTTATGTTTTTACTTGATTTTTACCTTCAGTTCAGTTCTCACTGTTGTATCATTTGTATCAGATGAATAAATGGTCCACAGACAATGTAATTTCATTTAAACTGTGTATTGGCTCTAAATATGCTTTACAACGTGTCTTTAAATATCTTAGTCACACACTTATAGAGTGCTTTTCATCATCAAAACGCTCTACATGCACAGCTCCTTTTTATTCTCATTTGTACAACAATAGGTATGTAGGGGCTCTTCATTAAGCTGCAGGGCTGAAGGTCAAAGCTCCAATATTAACGACCACTTTAGACCTTCGTTACCATCCCCGGGAGTTTAAAATGATTGTTTGGGCCGGAATTAAATTGAATCACACGTTTTATTATTCATAAAATCCTGCTCTGTAGTGCGAATTGAATCTTTTCTGCCCCAAAACAAAAACCTTGCAATCATCTAAAAATGTCTAGCAAAGGCTCCACTCATGTTGTGAGGAGGCAGACTAAAGAACACAAAAATCTTTCTCTTGCATGTGGAGACTCACAGAATAATGGATTGCTGTATTGATATAGCAACTTCTGCACATTTTTTCTCTCTCCATCAATACTTGATTTTTTTTTATTTACTTTTCTTAGTGCAATAGTGACCCGAAGGTGAGGAAATGTGCTGGATACATAAGGAAATGCCCTTTTGAAGAACAAGAAAAAGTCATAATACAGCTTTATTTGTTTTTAAAAAAAAATGCAACATTTTGTTTAAAAATAGAACCAGAAGTGCACCGTTTGATGTAGATTATATAAGTAAATAAAATCAGTCTTGCAGCAGCAGCCTATGCCCGGATTTACATAAAGCAAAACTTACAAAGTTCTGAGAAACATCAAAGAAAATAGAATATTAATGCAGATGCTGAAATGAAGGTGCAATAAAAAAAATAATAAATTCTGCGATATTTAATCAATGAATGCTGCAGAGGCAGCTGTGGGTGGATTCTCTTATTGTTACCTAAGAAATGGAGTTTTGAAAAAAACATCTCAGAAAATGGATCTTTCGAGGGGGGATTTATGGTCAAACAGGTACATTACGGTGCAGAAAATGAGCTCCTTTTTAATTTCGCTGTTACTTTCCAGAGAGGACACGGGACACGTCCATTAATGACCGATTTGTTTCTTGTGTTTCTGCAGATTCTGGGTCTGGTCTTCTCCATGACAATGTTCTGCCAGACAGTGAAAGTAGAGACTTTCTACGCCTAGCGATCGACCACTCTGCCCTTCAGCACACTTGGATTGTTTCTCATTACAAAGAGACACATATATATATATAGACATCCCACCCCTCCCCCTTGCCTTCCTCCTCCTCCTCCTCTATTGATGAACTCTTCTTTTCCTCCCCAAACCCTTGTCCTCTCTGTGACATTTGCTCTCAGATGTCACCAGTTCACAAATTTTCTTTCTTTTTTCTTTCCCCCCGCCCTGCTAACTATCAACCAGCACAGTATTGGTGTAATTCTTCCTATCATTTGCTCTGTGTTCAAAGCTAATTTCTGTGATTTTTATTTTACAAAGCAGTATTTTGAAAATGTAAAAACAAAACAAGATGAAAAAAATTGATGTATCTCCCCTTTTCTAATATGTGTTTTGTTTTAAATTATTTTAAAGTTTGTATGTGTTTCTTTCTTTTTCCTTTTTTTTTTAAACAGGAGCTACAGTTGAGAAAAAGTGCACTGTGTGAAGTGCTGCAAAGTGCATGTCTCCAGCGATGATGTGTATTAAATGTTTTGGCTCGACAAATCAGCGGACGTCACAATTTGTCGTTTGTTGTCAGGAAAAGCTGAGGGGGTTTGATGATGGGTCATCCTGCTGTATTCATGTCTTTTTGAAAAACAAAACATAAAAAAAGATAATGAATATTACCCAAGTCCCTCTACTGAGGCACACAGGAGTCATTAAAACCTTTTTGTGTCACACAACTAATCAGGTATTAATTTATTACATTTAAAGCAGCTATACTCTGAAGCACTTGGCTTATTTATTTGCTGCATTTACGTAGAACATTAGAGCTGCACTAAYATCCTGTTGGAGGAATTAAAATGTGCAAAGGAAGGAGCCTTGAGACTGGCCCGGGGCGATTTCCCTTCCAGCACCAATCAGAACTACAATGACAAAGATTCATCTGTAGCCTTTGAAGTCTCCTCCGGCCCTTTTGTGACTCCTCAAGTTCCTTTTTTTTTTATTTCCCATCTTGGGCCGTCAAGAATAAACCAGGAAGTAAGTACACCAGAGACACACTTTGAATTGGTCCCTGGAAAAAACAGACAAACAAACAAACAACAGATTCAATTCAGGAATTTGAAATAAAGGAGATGAAGCATTAGAAAATAAATGACTCAAACATATATTTAAATGATAATGATGAAGTTGCTTCTTCAAAATGCAGTTAGGAATAATTTTCTGTGTCACATGGAGGTATGAGGAGGAGTCTTTTAGTTTTTTTTTTCTTTTGAAACAACCTTCATAATGAGTATTTCAGCAGCGAGCAGCCACAGGCACATTTTATTTTTCCAACTTTCTCAGACATTCCTGTTTTTCTACATGTAGAGTCGAAAAGTTTGGGTCCTTTAATTGGAGACTTTCCTTTCCTCCTGCTGAATGAACTAAAAACACTGTAACTCCTGCTGCTTTAGCTTTAGGAAGTGTTCATTCTGCCCCAAAATCAAAATGATTTTAAGTAGAGATTTGTTATTAAAACAGACAAAAATGCTTCACATTGACTTCTAATGCAGAACACATTTGTTAATTATGTTCCTTTACAAATGTGAACAAAGCTGAGCGTTAGAATTATTCTGGTTTATCAAAGTCAAACATATTCCACAGAGTTATCTTCAAGTTCATGTTTTCGTATTATTATTATTTTTTTTGCAAGACTTTTTATTTGAACCAATTGTTTTGGAATTAAGACTTGCTTATTCATTTCTGTTTATTTTAGTTATTTATTCAAATAGCAAATTCTAATCAAACTGTGAGCAAAACATTTTATAAAACATCTTGGTATGGGTTGTAGATTTATGTCAAATCACGTCTTTCTGAGAGCTTTCCAACAAGGTTCAGTCAGATCCTGGATGGGTTTATACAAAAGACTCAGTCTGAAGGGCTGAAGCTAAGAGTTATAAGCAGAACCTTAGTGCAGTGGATCAACGAGTTTACCTATGACACACAGAGCTGGTTGTTCACATGCAAAGGGAGGACCATCAGCCTAACAACTGATCGTTTGTTGCCTTGATGGATGCTTGATGTTCAGTGATTCTCATTCCCAACACATTGATTTCATTCTCTAATACCTCACTAAATCAGTAGAATTTATTCAGTCATTTTTTTATGTTTTCTAATGACAGTTTGGTGTGGCAGCCATCTTGAATCAGGTTGAATCCACATGTGTACCATGTGATAGCCTGGCCCTTGCCTTCTTCTGCAGTTCCGCTCAATTCTAATCTCTCTGCTCTGTCTGGACTTTCTCCCTTTGACAAGGATTTTTTTCAAATTCTTCTTAGGATTTCAACCAGGCCGATCAGTAAAAAGAAGGAGGAGTTATAAGGTGTTGACAAGGCTTCCAGATTAAATAAAATTTGTCTCACAAAGCCTGCAGCACTCATTTACAGCCATCTCCTTCAGCTCGGTACTTCTCTTTTCCCAGTAGGGGATGCTTGTTTACAGAGCACGCATTATCCAGTTAGCTTCTTAGCTTAGCTTCCTTCAGGATGGAGCTGGTGCACTACTTTCGTCACGTCCAAACCTTAGCAGTTGGGTAAAATTGGATCAAATCCTTTTAAACTTCAACAGAGTCCACGTCTCCAARAAGAAATCGTTTCTCAATAGCCGAGAGTTCAGATCCTCTGTAGGAAGCAAAGCGTAGAACAAGGGGCTGGTTTTTATCAGGCTAACCAAGTGATTACTTTCATTAAAATCTGTCCTGTAGTTTGTGAGATAGAACACACACAGCAACAATTACTTCAGCAACTCTGGATCAAACTAAGTCAATAAATCTTACATCATTTCTCATCAACAGCTTTATTTTCTTCATGTTCCTAAACTAAAAACAGACACACAAACTCCATTATCCCACAACATCACATACAGTACATGTACATTTTACAAAGTCAATAAAATATTTAGCTCATAGCAGTATACAAAGGCACTTCTAATCATGCCTGATCACAAGCGGCTCGATTCTGTTTAACTTACAGATGGATCGAGAATTTTTTTTTCTGGAAACAGAAAGAAATCTCAGATGCTAATGTGTTTGGGAAATCTTCAGGCTTACTGTAGCTTTTAAAAAGTTTTAGACTGAATTTAAGAATTCAACCAAGTATGACTTTTCGACCTTTGCTTATGTGTAGCATCTGATATAAGAATAAAATATTCTTTGATTAATGTACATTTACTTCTCAGTATTAYGAGTTTAAACCAGTATATAAACCATACAAGGTTTTCTGTTTTTATGTTCTTTGATTAATGCACATTTATTTCTCAGTATTAAGAGTTCAAACAAGTGTTTCTCATCCTGACATMGCTCTCTGAGCCAAATTTGGAGTTGTTTCGCCTGGTCCTTGTTATCATTTTGACATGTTTTGAAGAAGTGAAGATGTTTCAGCGCCTGGCCCTTGTTATCACTTTGACATGCTTTTAAGAAGTAAAGCCAAGTTGAAGCTGTATTTTACTGTATCTGGCTGGGCCTGAGTTGTTCAGATTGTCTCCTCATGAAGTCAGTGGGTATACGTGCGGACACTGGCCAGGTCCGTGCGTACATACACACTCATGAAGTTTGAGGGGATAAGAAGGGGAGTCAGACACACCCAGATTTAGAGTCGGACCGACGGTCAGTGGATCCAGACGCGCGGTCATCCCGTTGATGCCTGTGTTCGAACCTTGAGATCATCGGGCTCTCTAATCCTYCGTCATTCAGGTGAGAACTTTGTGTTTCTGTTTTTATTTTGCATCAACCTGTGAGTGTAAGCATTGAATGCGCTGCTTGCTGTTGCTGTGGGGAAATAATAAATTGACACTATTGATTTCTAGCAGCTCCAGTCTTTGTGTGTGAATTCTTGTGTCGTCCTCATTTCTTCCACTCAGAGTGCCGACCCTTTACGAACCTGGTTTAATAAATGTAGATAACGAATGAAATATTATTAGTCTGATATTTCATAAAACAGCATCTCAAGAGTTCTTGTTAGAAAATAAGTCCAGTTTGTGTGTGCAGCCGTGTGGTGCAGGGTCTTCGAAGGTTTCACGAAACCAGCATCATGTCATCTGTGTCAACTTTTTTTAAAAGATATGAAAAAAATCAACAAAAACTTGATTTCATAACAAACAGATATATGATTTGGGTTATATACTCTTGTTTGTCACCGTGTCCTTTTTACTGCTGCTAATATCACAGTTACTGGGCTCTGACATGAATGAGAAAGAAAAAAATATTCTGGTGGTGCAAATTATCCTTGAATGCCCAAGGAGGGAGGGGGGATGGGGGAGGGGAGATTACATTTTGGCCTAAGTTAAGGTTCCAAGATAATAAAACACGGAAATAAAAAGATTACTGAACAGCTCTAATGGACAAGGTCTTTTTTTTTCTTCAGTTTTTCTGTGCTTTCAGATTTCCACTGGAGAAGTACAATATGAACAAAATGACGGCAGAGGCAGAAAAGAATGAACACAAAAAAATGAAGAAAGAAACATAAAAAGGTAAATGACTGAAACATGATGTAACGCAACCAGGGGTGAATGAATACGGGCGGAAAAATCCAGAAAAACACTTTTGAAGAAAAAATCAGGGGTTGCCACCAAATGAGAACAAGTAAGGTAATGACCATTCCCATAAATGTGCTGCCCACTCACAGGGACCCCCTGGACTTATCCTCTCAAGTCACAGGTTTTTGTTTGGTGAGCATTTTGAATTTCTCCTAGATGTTGAAAAGTTAAAACCTAAAAGCTAGTCTCTCTGTATACCAGCATGTAAAGTTGAACAGAACAAAATGTGGCGCAGAAACAGAAAGCCAACATCTTCGTGTGAGGGTGCAGGGTCTCAGGAGGTTAGATGCATAATATTGTTTATGAATATGAATTCAAGAGAAGGGAGGACAAGCTTCAGTGAGCTGAGCAGTGACTGTGCTGTTTTCAATTAGTGATATCAACTGAAAAATTAGAAAACCAAAGTAGGCCTGTATCAYAAGGGGATTACCGAACTCCCATATTGCAGCATTTGTCAAACAGTTGTGGTTAGACGTGTACATCCACTCATCAAGGGCACAAACATCTTGTTAATTTCTGGCTGTTYTTTATTAATTTGAGCTTGTGTTTTCCTGGGGAGGAATGGATTTTATAACATTCAACTTCAATGATTAAAAAAAATTGTGCACAGTTTTTAATTTATGGTGGATTTTCTCAAGGGTTCTTAATAAAACCTGAGTAATAAAACTTATAGGTTCAAAAATTCATACATTCCCACTAATATTTATGTAAATGTTCCTCAGCAGTGTATACTACACCACACATTTATTGTAGCCGTCAGTAGTACTCTGATCACTGTTGTTGGCAGAACTGGCAGAGTTCATATATTGAGTAATTAATAGGTCTTTGTGTTGTCAAGTAAAAGGCGTTCTAAAATCTTCAGCACCCATTATTAAAAAGATCTAATCAATGTACAACWTTCACCCTGTGTGGCTTAGAGTAAYTTCACAARAAAYTCAAACTTGTGCACCTAATTTWGCTTTTAAAAACATTTGAAGTTGAATGTTGTAAAATCACTTCATCCTGGATAAATAATGGTACAAATAAATCAGGTGCAGTGGCCCCGCATCTACAAGGTCACAAGTTTACCTTCTAATCTTTTTGTGGAATTTGCACATTCTGCCTGTGCACATGTGGGTTTTCTCAAGGTTCAGGGGTTTTCAAACAGTGGGGCGCCCCTCCTCTAGGGGGCACCAGAGYTCTTGAGGTGGACATGAGGTGAATCAGGAAGTAGGGAAATGTTTTTTTTCAAGGTGTACCTTCAAAAAATTCAGTTTTAATAGARAAACGCTGCAGGTAAATAAATTAAAAGTATTAATAATTTTCACATTTCCCTTGAAAAAAAATGTGAAAATTGCCCAACATGGTCTCATCTCAGTTGAGTGGAACATAAATTGGTTAAGTAAATCCAACAATCTGTTTTCTGGGAGTAAATGGCAGCATGATTAAACTCCTGAAATACTGCCATGGTTTTGGGTTTTGTTGTGCCACCTCACCATGCRGCCCTATTAAAACACTCTGGAGGTTCCTCCATTAAAATATTGCCATAGCAAAATGCTAAACGCTGTGGAAAATAAATATTATTGAMGTAATGGTGTTACAAAACGCCAATAGAGGCAATTTGTAATTTGAAAAATGAAAGTTATTGAAAGTGTGGGCAATGGGCTGAAAGAGGTACACAACTTCTAAGTGTGGCAAAGTCTCATTCAGTATTTGGCCTTCATACAATATGGATGAACATCCCCGTTGTGTCAACTGATCCTTGAACAGTGTCGTTACAAAGACAGGACGTATTGAAATCAACCTAACAACCTGCCAACYACTGCCTAGTCTGCGCATCGCTTCTTACAAGCATAAAATGTCTCATTGGCTCGTTCGGCTCAGAAGTGAGGCTGCTAAACATCACAACGAAACCCTCTCCAAACTCCAGCGTCTGCTCTCATCCTTCTGTTGCTTTTCAAACTCACCTCACTGCTTTGGCAGCAGGTCTCTGTTTCCTCCACCCTCGCCTTATGCATTATTCACTCTGGTGTTCACAGGCTTTCTCCCATCTTGTGCTTGATCAATAAAACATACCTGCAAGCTTGCTCCCTCACCTCTCCATCCTCATCCCTCTCCTGGAGCCAGTCCGGGAGCCGATGCAGAGCAGATGACACGCCACGGCTGGATGAGCTTTTCAAACTAAGAGAAATCGCTTTAATTCAAGTCATCATATGTCAGCCTATGATTCCATTTTGGGTAAGAGGATGCTTTCTGTGTTTGCCACTTTTTGTTTCAACTAACACAATACAATAACACGGGACTGTGTGGTTTGTCCTCCAGCTGCATTCAAATAAGTATATTGATTATTAGAGAAAAGTAAATGTGAAATCGATGCAGATTTCTGCGTTTGAACTCTTTGTAAATGGTWTGAAACAATGAAAACCCCTGAGGGTGTTTTGTAACTAAAGGGTTGCATGTCCAGGGAAGCTGACATTTAAAACACTTCTAGGAAAATAATCACCTACAATAACGCCTGCAGCCTTTCATGCCAGAGTTTTAAACTGACATCATCTTATGTTGAGAAATGACAGAATTACAGCCATTTTCTGTCAAAACTTGAGAATAAAGACYGACGTAATCTCACTCCCCACCAGCAGCTCACACATCCTCTCAGCACTGAGAGGATGTGTTGGGACAGATTCTCAGCTACCACATCCAGTTTTAGTTCAACTTCTGTAAATCTGACTGAGCTAGAGCCGTTTTTATACTGTGGCAACCAGCTTGAACTTTATTAACTCCAAACGTTAATCAGTTGTTTGAATGATTGCTTTTTGAAAATTCATCAACATCCATTCAGAGAATTGTGGGATATTTTGCTAACAATCTTTTTGCAAGATTTTAGACACTAATTTAACAAAAAAAATGTGCAGCTCTGATTGTTCACTGGGTTATTTTGCTGTGGCAGATGTTTTGATTTGGGTTAACTTCAGTAATTAATCTGCTGTCCATTCAGTGGGTGCTTTCTGAAATCATTAAATTCTGTTTATTGAGTCAAAAGGTATTTTGCTAATAAAATATCTAACAATTAATAGCAAAGTTTGAAACAAGGATCTTACAGGATCAATCTGTGCTAAGTATTACAAATATTACAAATAATATTAATTATTATTATTGTATTTTAAAATCATTTTGCCTCCTAAAAATCCTACCCATTGGTGACATTTAATTTAAACAGGAAGTTGTCCGCTGATGGGTCAGCCTCAAATKTTTATCGGACATCTCAGCTCATTGATTCTGGCTCCAAGGCTGCAGCTGATTCTTCAGTCTTTTCATTTTATTTCAGAGAAGCAGATAAAAGTAGGATAATAATGAAGTAATGACAAATTAATTTTAAACTACTCACTTGACTTGAGTGAGCACAAAAGCTGTCTTTAAAAAACAGTCATTAGTGTTTTTTATGTTGGTTCAGATGAGTCGTGAATCTCTGAGGTCTTCAACAACTTAATGAATTATCAGTTATCAGTTTCACAGAGATTTATAGCCAGCCACTCAAAGATGGTGCACTCAATTATAAAATAGAACAATTCTGTTTTATGTGCCACCCATGAGCTCACAGCTGAAGAGTGCCACCCAGATGTTTCCACTTCACAATAAGAGCGCTCCCCATCGAGCCATGCAGGGCTTCTTCAGAGTAAATGCTTTGGCAGGAAAAGCACCAGTGGAACTGATAACATTTATATACGTCTGCATGCCAGCTTTTATTATTATTATTATTATTGTTATTATTAT
>NW_013952602.1:734771-736466 GCF_001266775.1 Austrofundulus limnaeus
TTATTATTACACTGCAGGTTGATTTTTTTGTCTTGTTGCTCACAGAGAAATTTTAAAGAAAAACAGATCCAGGCTAAAGGAAATTTCTTTTATGCTAAACAGGGTGTTCCAAAGAAGATGAGTCTTTAAGTTGTAGAGATGATCAGGAGTTCACCTGTCGGAAAAGGTTGAACAATTCAAGTTAGTATGTCTCAAAGTAGGTGAGGAAAAAAAACACATGATTAAAATGAAATTTTGAAGAGCTGTGYTCTTTGGTCAGCTGACTAAAGTGCAATCAAAATGACCACTACGGCTGATCAACCTCAACAAACACAAAAATGACAATAACTTGTCAATTTTACAGAGATAATCACACAATAATAAAAAACAAGCTTGGTTCTATGGACCTCACTGTTTTAACTCCAGATAATTAAATGAGCTCAGAAACATTTCCATAAATTATTYTATGTAAACACATTTCACTGAAACATGTACAACTGTTGGTTAAAGCTTTATCATGTAGAGAAGTAGACATGAACACTATCACCAATGTATTCCTAAAGACCAACTTAGATTATTTTTATTTATTCACCCTTAGTATTTATCAGAAAATAAATGTAGGTCATAGGTCTTAAAAGGGCCATAATTGGAATCCGGTGCGTTTTTTAAAAATTTGTTTGTTTGTTTGTTTGTTTGTTTGTTTGTTTGTTTGTTTGTTTTTTGTGGGGGTGGAATTAGTTTCCCATTGGGTATAGTAGAGGAACATGCTGTATGACATTAAATATAATCTTTGTCATTAAGCACAGTTTATCACATATTTACATGGTAAAGTGATAATCAGGAAGAAAAACTGCTTATTTGAACATGAATGAGAAARGTTCACTGCTTCAGTGGACCTTCAGTACCTTTATTCATTTATCACATGCTTTTAACCAAAGAGACTTTGAGGGACAGAAAAAAGAACATTAAAGCTTCAGTGCAGCAAGTGCTGACTCTATTAAAATGGCAGTACAGGTGGGACGGGCTRAATACATCTGAGGCAGGTTTCCTTTGTTAAATATAATCGGAACTCAAGTTCAAACTGAACTGTAAAACAGAGAATTTAAATCTCAGCACTGCCTGAACAGCTGTGGTTTGAGTAAACCTCACCCTGCCCATGATGCTAATCAGACTAGTTTATAGATCTTTATATCAACTTTATATTACTTTTTGTCAGTGTGGTTTTTACAGGAGTAAATTCACTTCACAATGCCTGTTGGGATTCTGTGGGTCTGAAACTGGAAGTTGGTTCCACAAGAGAGGAGCTTAACTGAAAGCTCTGCCTCCCATTCTACTTTTAGAAACTGCAGGAACCACAAGTAAACCTGCAGTCTGAGAGCGAAGTGCTCTGTTAGGAAAGTATGAAACAATACGATGTTTAATATATGATGGAGCTTGGAGAAGAGCTTTGTATGTTAGGAGTAATATTTTAAATTCTATTCTGAATTTAACAGGGAGCCAGTGGAGAGAAGCTAAAACTGGAGAAAAAGGATCTCTCCTTCCAACTCTCATTAAAACTCCAGCAGCAGCATTTTGGATTAACTGAAGGCTTCTTAAAGAGTTTTTTGGATGTCCTGATAATAAACAATTACAGTAATCCAAGCTAGATGTGATAAATGCATGAATCAGTTTTTCTGCATCATTTTTGGACAAAATGTTTCTAATTTTAGTGATATT
>NW_013952602.1:736585-780011 GCF_001266775.1 Austrofundulus limnaeus
GGTGAAAGGCTGCAAAGATGATCTCTAAGATGTTCAGGTCCAAAAACCATAACCTCTGTCTAATCTGAGTTTAGAAGCAGAAAATTTAGAGTCATTTATTTTTTATGTTTTTAAGACATGCTTGTAGTTTAAGTAACTGGTTGGGATCATTAGGTTTTATGGATAAATTCAACTGAGTATCATCAGCATAACAATGGAAATTTATCCCACYCTGTTTAATAACTTTACCCAATAGAAGCATATTTAAAGTAAACCGGATAGGGCCAAGCACTGAACCCTGAGGAACTCCATGACTATGAGATTCTGTGTAAATAAAATTATTTCAATTAGACACAAAATTCACAGCAACCTTCCTGCTATTGCCTCTGATTCTGTCAGATGAGGCAGCTTTAGTATCACTAGGACCTGATTTATGATTTATGTTTGGACAGTTTTTGTCCTGTTGAGCTGTCTGAATTATCTAAAATAATAGCTTCATCCAAACCATCAACATGTCTGTTAGWTCCCATCCCAARCAGACTGTTCAAAAGTATTTTCCATTATCATTATCTATATTTTGGATCTACTTAATTTGTCTCTAATGGATGGTTATGTGCCACAAAGCTTTAAGGTTGATATAATTAAACCTTTACTTAAGAAACCTGATCTTGATTCAGGAGTTCTGGCCAACTATAGACCTATATCTAATCTCCCATTCATCTAAAACAATTGTTACAAATCAATTGTGCGAACATCTGGGCAGAAATAATCTATTTGAGGAGCTCATCATAGTACAGACAGTGGACTTGTGTCCATTCTTGTCCTGTTAGATCTCAGTGCTGCGTTTGATACAGTTGATCACAATATTTTATTACGTAGACTTGAACTTGATATTGGGATTACAGGAAACATTAAAAATGGTTTAAGCATTTTTGATTGACAGATTCCAGTTTGTAAATGTTAATAATGAATCTTCTTCCTACATCAGGGTTAAAGAGCTATACATGGTACAGAGATAGGACTTTTCAATAGTCTAGCTGCTGCAAAACTGAACAGAACTAAACAGTGCGAGCAGATAAATTTGTTTATTGAAACAATCCCTCATTTCTCAAGAATTTCTGCTTGACTTAATGAAATAAGGTAAAAAAAATGTGGGAACAATTTTTGTTTTTTGTTTTTTACAAAAAAAAAACATAAACATGGTGAATGTATGTGAAGATGTGTTGATACCCTTGAATAGGCAGTAAGTCTTTGCATTATGGTCATGTTTCAAACTAATTAGTATCACTGGTGCCTTTWAGCTTTTTTCATCAGACTATTCAAAGGGAACAAACATGCCACTGGGTAGTTAGGTATCATTGTGTGCACCACACTGAACATTGTGCAGAGAAAGCTAAGAGCTGGCTGAGGAGCTCAGTAAGAAGATAAAAGATATCCATTGTTGTAGAAAAAAAACATCACTGATGAGAAATGGATAGGCTCTCTGAGATGTCCTCATTAGGTATAACAGAATTGTCCTGTTCACAGTTTAATGTGAACAGGAGGAAAAATAATACAAATCCATTTTTTTCCAAACTCAACCCAGGTCTTTTTCACATGTGGTAAATCAGATACATAGCTGATGTTTGTCAAATTGACTGCAGTCTCAGTTATGGTAAATGGTAAATTGTACTGAACTTATAAAGCGCTTTTCAAGTCCCTCCGGACCCCAAAGCGCTTTACACTAACAGACATTCACCCATTCACACTCACATTCACACACTGATGATGGCAAACTGCATGTCAATTCTGTTATGTCAATTATCTGCATTTTAATGTCACGGAGTATATATTTGATCTAGATGTAATTATTATTTAAAACCTGCAACTCTGTACATCTTCAGCTCCAGCTGCTTTGTCTTTGTTTTAAACTTTATAGATTTGTTATGGATAACTGAGAATTTACACCAACTTTTGATACTAATGATGCCATATTAGCGTGTTGGATCARATCGATATTAGAATGATGGGATTGATGCTTGAGCTTGTGTCTGCATGGATTCAGACAAAAAGCAGCAAGATTAAATGTAAACARTGGATGAAACAAGCACAGCAGATAATTATTTACTTGGCCCTGATTGCAGAACAAAGACAGAATCGATCCACTTGTTGACTTGTGGAGCATCTGCACTTACTTCTGTAAACACAGCGTGCTGTCGACCGTTCACACTGCAGTCTGACGGTAGTCGCATTTAAGTGGTTCGTGTGTGGTTAGTCACATTGTAATGTGAATAACAACACAAATAAATTAGATCTGAGTTGGGTATTAAAAGGGACATTTGCAAAATCCACTTCTTCACTATACATTTTAAGTACTTGGAGTCTCTAGAAGTGTAGAAAAGTTTAATTTAGTTGCTCATTGTTTTTTTTGTTTTGTTTTTTTTGTTTTTTTTGTCTGTTCAGTTTTCTCTATTTTCTATTAGGGTTTTTGAACATCATCACAGTATTTGCAGTGGAACTGCTAAACACGGTCACAGACTTCCAGCTTACCCCTTTCACTACTCCACAGTTCTGCAGGTTCATCGCCTTCATTCTCCTCTCTCTCTCTGGGTTAGACTCTGGCTCCAACATGTAAGGCTGGATGAAGTCTTCAGTTTGTTGACATCTTTGAAAAAAAATCTATCAACAAAAAGATTCTGCGCTGCTATATAGTTGTATCTCTGCTATCAAACTACAAAAATGGCAGAACAGAGTGGAGTGGACAAAGATCGATGGGAGTGAGACCTGTGTGAAGCGCCTTATTTGTATTTAACGAGACAGCCTCAAAACGAGTTGTTTTGAGACACACCTTAGAACAAGGGTGAAAGAGGGGCTTGTGGAGTTACAGTAAGGAGGAATTTAGACCAAAGCATTGCAATTCACCTTTATATAGACCCCAAATAATGATTTAAATGTGAAAAAAAAAGTATTTCAAAGCAGGATATATCTCCTTTAAGACCTGCAGAGTGAAGGTAGTGTAGTGATATGGCCATGATGTTTTTATTTCTTACTAATAATCTTTGTATAAATGAGCACTTTCTGTTAATCAACGGTCACACAGAGGCTGACACTTGAATTTGTCTCGTTCCTGGGATGATCTGTTAAGACATTTCTTTTGTAATGAATTGTTAAAAATCAACAATCTTCCTGTCTGCCTTATGTTTTTGCCACAACATCCATGTTAAAGATAAAGGCTTTACGATTGTCTCCAAACGACTCCAAGTTCTTCTGAGCTGTCAATAATATTAAACGCAAAATATATGTGGGACTGTTAACCTCCCAGGACACAGATACAAGAGGAAATGTGATCCCAGGTTGAATGAAACCGCCCAAAACCTTTCAAGCTGAACTCAAAATCAGAGTGCATCACTTTCTGCTCGTTTAGTYACTGGATCTATGGAAAAAGGACCCAAAAGGGTGCCATTATTTTCAGAAAAGCACAAAAAAACTAAAGACTTTATTAAAATGCATGTTGACACTCCCCCAATTTTCTGAAACAGGTTTCTGGGACTTATGAGACAAACCAGAGCTTTTTGACAAGATCAGATTAAGGGTGCTGGCAAATTGATTTGAGTTTGTAACAAGTCTTTTCATTAATGTGGGAGGAATTTGGAAAACCACAAGGCACATAAACTATAAACTCCATGTGAAGGTCCTGTCACACATTTTAGACAATTTACAGTATGCCTATTTGTAAAAATTTTGTCCAACAATGAAGTTAGCTACACTGAAGATGGAATAAAAAAAATCCACTGGATATCTCATTTGGACGTATACATAGAGTAATGTTAACTATTAGACGGAATATACAATCTTTAAGAGTAATTTATGCAAAACGAAATTTTTTCAAGCTGGCTTACATTGTCTCAAATGTTATACTGCGACAGGGCATTAAGATAAAAAATCATGGGGTAAGGAACTCACTCTAAATGAACCAAATCTGTGCGTTTGCTTGGTCTGACTTTGCTCTGGCCACGTGAAAAGAAAAGCCCGACTTGGCAGTTTCTGCTGCAGGTGGCCATCCATCACACTCTGACTGGTTTAGTTTAAACATCCACCAATCAACTGACAAAGCAAATTAGGGTGCAATTTGTAAGCAGCAGAAAATAGCCTCTGCTTAAATTGAAAAAAAAAATTTTTTTTCAACGCATGAGGCAGGAAAGCAGCATTARAGACCACTGCTGACTATTTTAATAGTCTTTTAATTGCTTTTTTTCACCGTGTGGTATTTTTGTGAACTTTAGGTTCACAAACCAGACCCTTTCACGTTGTTTTTTATGCTCAGGTGTGATGTCAACAATAATAATTCTGTCCCGAAGCTGAGCTCAACAGGAAATCACATCAGTCTGGTAAAAAAAAAAAGTGGGGGAGGCTTTTGCTCTATTAGAAATCACCCTGAAGTGTCAGTGGAGCCTGTCCTAATTGGTTTTCTCTGCGGCAGTGTGGAACTGTAACAAGTGCTGAAGTTATTATGCAGAGCACAGCAAGATTGTTATGATGTTGTTATCCTTTTCTCCACTGAACTTGGTTCATTTTGTACCTTAAAGAAAATCTATTYAAGTATAGATCGAAACACCTCAAGCTCTTTGTTTTGGTCTTTAATGTAGCCAGTTTACGAATCTGAGTAGAGCTAATGAAGACTTCTTTTTCTTTACTTTTTTGTGTCAACCCAATTTAAGATGGCTGCCACYGCCAAGTGCTTTTAAAAATGGCTATAATTCTATCAATTTTACACAAACTGATGCAAAATCTGGAGCAGTAGCTGAGATTGAGCCTCAAACGCATATCCTGAGTGCCAGTCAGATTAAAAAGGATATTTGTTTAAAATTTGTTAAAAACTACTMAGAATCAACTCTATTTTAAAATAAACCATTAAAATAGGTTGCCTTCAGGCCCAGGCCGCCCTTGAAAAAGAGATCTGAGATCTCAATGGGATTTGCCTGGTAAAATAACAGTAAATAAAATAATAAAATAAAATTTAAATACATGGGCTGAACTACTGGACAGATTWMTAMTAGMAGTATTAGTAGTAGTAGTAGTAGTAGTAGTAGTAGTAGTAGTAGTAGTAGTAGTAGTAGTAGAAGTAGTAGTAGTAGTAGTAGTAGTAGTTGTTGTTGTTGTTGTTTCACTTTATTCGTTTCATTTGTAACACAAATTTAAAAAGTACAATAAAAAACATGCAATCAAAATAAAATCAAATAAAATGAAAGGCAGCAGAAGAACAATACATCTTATAATTGCCTCCTTTTTATACCCAAAATATGTTCAAAAGAAACGTAAAATACAACAAAAATCAAAACAACTTAAACAACACTTAAAAATGAACTGAAAACAAAATTTAAGACACCAACTCATATAGTTACTGCATGCATCGCTATAACTGAGAAAATGAACTTCTCCATCCAGTAAGGCTATAATTCAGTCAATGCTGCAGATACTGAGCTAATATTTGGTATGGTAGTAGCTGAGAGTCACACATATACTCAAGGTGCTACATGTTGCATCAGTGTTTTTAACCCTGGTCCTCAAGGCACCCTGCATGTTTTAGATGTGTCCCTGCTTCAACASAGCTGATTTCAATTGATAACTGATWATCAGGSTTTTGTTGAACTMCAATCTTCTGAATCAGCTGTGTCAAAGCAGGGAGACCTCTAAAACATGCAGGGCACTGTGTCTTGCGGACCAGGGCTGAAAAACACTGGCATAGATATGTCTAAAACTTTAGCACTTACTATTAGAGTGCACTTTGTTAAAAATGTTATCAAGAACCACTGGACACATTTGAATGAAACACAGAGTAATTAATCATTATGTTTACATCTACAGCTGATTAACTTTTAAGAACCAGTTGAATTTAAGATGGCCGCCACAGCTAATCAATGTTAGCCAACACAAAAAATGATCCTAACTCAGCCAGTTTGACAGTTCACGAGCTAAAATTTGGTGTGTTTCTAACACTCTGACGTCACATCAGCATCTCATATTTTTTATTTCATTTTTTATTTTATTGTATAGAAATTGTTTGGATTTATGAATGAAATACATTGAAATTGGAAAAAAATAGATTACATCACATAATATTATTTTCATGAATTGACCAAAATAGCTATAAATCCTAGTTTAAAACATGAAAAGCAGCAGATGACATGCATTTTCTCAAGACCTTTCATTATTTCATTTTTTATTTCTACTGTATATTTACAGTGACATTTGACAGGAAGTTATTAATAATTTAACAGAA
Organism: Austrofundulus limnaeus; assembly: GCF_001266775.1. Classification (NCBI taxonomy): domain Eukaryota; kingdom Metazoa; phylum Chordata; class Actinopteri; order Cyprinodontiformes; family Rivulidae; genus Austrofundulus; species Austrofundulus limnaeus. The sequence continues at coordinate 742,824 of NW_013952602.1, forward strand.
TTTAAGATCAACTAAGTCTCTGGTTCTCATCCTTCCTGCGTGACACATTTTGGTGCAGAACATTTCCGTCACATTATTTTTCCCTCAAGAAGCCACAAATCTGTAAAAACAGGTCTTTTGAGATGTCTGTTTGTGCAACAAATGACTTGCCAGGCACTAATCTTAGAGCGGGACACGAGTGATCACCGTAAACCGCAGACGTTTTCTTCTGCGCGGAGGAGATAAAAATTTRGTCAAGTCACTCTGTCAGTGGAAACGTTCCTGCTGTCACCGAGGCTTTCTGTTCATGTTGGTCTCGCAGTCCACATGTCTGTTGTGGAAACTTACAGTTCAGGTGAACTCAGCAAATGAGCTGAACCCCGGCAGAGCTGAGGGATTACTCATCAGTCAGCTGGACACACAGCTGCAGGTTCATGTCAGGGAAGAGATAAGCGTGACCTCTTATTTAATATTGATGSAGTCAAGTGCCTGCATGCCACTTGACAAGTTCACATGCACAATTTAAGACCGGCATTACATTTTTTACAGCTTCCTAAATGAGAAGGGGGGTCAACGGTTTTAGTCGTTACAAATCCATCATGGGTTCAAGCTACGATTTTGTAGTCCTGCTTGTAGCAGATACAGCAATGTCAGAAAGGTGATGCTGGCCAGACACAAATATCAGATGTCAACAGGAGGCTGACAAGTTGATGTGAAGGTGTTTAGATAAAAAAAAATAGTCTACTAGAGGAGGAATTATTGATTTATTTTAGCTTCACAGATTGTTACCTAATAAAGGTCGAGTCACAAAAGAAAAAAAATCTTATTGAGGTTGCATGAATAATTGATGGACATGTCCACCTTTAAATATTAGGTAGTCAATCAAAAGAGTTTCACAGATGAGAGCACTTCAGAGACACTTARTGTCAGGCTGACAAAGCTGATGATGAAAATGGCAAAATGTAAATCATTAAAGGTGTACAGGCYAAAAAGCTCCCAACAAGACAAAAATAAATCAATGAAAACAGCTGAAACATCCCTTAAAGATGCAATACATAAACTGTTAAACGATCTTATCCATCCATCCATTGTATTAACTCGCTTCTCCTGTTTGGGTGGAGGGGGGCTGCTGTCACTGTGTGAGAGGTGGGCTACCCCTTGGACAGATCACAAGTTTACCACAGCAAGGAAAAAGAATTACCAGAAACATTTAAAGAGTGACTGTGGTTTTATTAAGACATGACCTCAGAGYACATACTAAAGGCCAAGCCTGCTGTGCTGACCCTGATCAGAATAAATCACTGAGGTGGCCACGTCCTGCATGGAGGTGAGCTTCACATAGCAAAACTCAGCTGCTCTGATGTCCGAAGCAGAAGCTAACCAATGAAAAACTAATATTTATATGTAATTCTATGCAGAAATCCAGAGTTGTTTATGTTGATAGCCTGCCGCTTCCATTGAGGTGTCGGGTTGTATCACTGGTCAATTTTATGACACCTTTATTCAATACACCTCACTGGTCATTTCTAGGTGGCACGGTGACTCAGTTAGTAGAGCTGATGCCTTTCAGCAAAAAGGTTGCTGGAACAAATCCCGGCCCAGGGACCTTTCTGGGTAGAGTTTGCATGTTCTCTCCGTGCATGCATGGGTTCTCTCCGGGCACTCCGGCTTCCTCCCACAGACCAAAAACATGACTGTTAGGTTAATTGATAACTCTAAATTGTCCCTAGGTGTGAGTGAGAGTGTGGAAGGATGTTTGTCTCTATGTGTGTCCCTGTGATGGACTGGAGACCTGTCCAGGATGTGTCCCACCCCTCGCACTGTGACTGCTGGATATGGGCACCAGTGACCCCCGTGACTCTGAAGGGAAGAAGCGGGCACAGATAATGGATGGATGGTCATTTCTAATCATCTGCCAGTGTAACACCACAAAAAAAATCTACGCTTATTTTGTCTGGTCTAGAGACTTGTATGGATAAACTCTTGGAATTTCATGTAAATCAGATCTAAKACATTATCTTTTTAAAAAGAAAACTTCTAAACTGGCCAAATTTGGTAGGGAAATGAAAGACAAATTTGTGCATAAAATTATTTGTATAAATGATATGTGTGATCTCAAGATCAGATTTTCATGACATTTGCTCATCGTGAGCAAGTATAATTTTGGAAGTGTGCAGTGGTCCCTTCTGTCAGGCTTTCAGGACCACTCAGCGTCTTCTGACTGATGAAACTGTGTTTCAAGTGTTTGAGTTGAGCCTGAAATCCTCTCATCTCGTCRCTGGCAGTGCTCACAGCGTCAGTTTTCATCATCCTCTGTTATTATGGATAATTGTTGGATTGGAAAGACGACAGGACAGCAACACTCCAATCTTTTGGTAATTCAGCGTCATGCAGAAAGCTAAATTTCAAAACACATTACAGCAAATAGGGTACTTTTTTATTTGAAGAAAGAGAAATAGTTTTAGTATTTCTGTGCTCAAATTAAAAATTCAAAGGAACTTGCTTTGAGAGGTACGTACCGTCACTYTGGAGAATTCAAATTCCTTCCTGTGAGCTCAGAAAAATAAAATGCTTTAACTCAACTGAAAAAGAGCCATCAGCCCAGTCTTGCTGTTTCGGTGCTGCGAAGGGGACAAGAAAGCCTCTGAGCTGCTGCAGGACAAGGAGGGAAGTTCCAAACGATGTGCCAGAAAGTGGAGGCTTCCTGCCAGAGTGGAATGCATTAACCATGCTGTTTAGACTCCATAAAATAGTCCACTTGTGTCCTCGGGGAGGAGGAGTTTATCCTGGCAAACTGAGTTCTACTGGCTTGAGTCAGTGATGAAGAGCAGGGGCCTCATTTATAAAGGATTGCGTGGAAACCATACTAYAAGTGAATGTATGACCAAAAGGTGAAAATGGCGTACGCCAAAAAAAAGTCAGATTTATAAAACCGTGCTTACGCATGTTTCTGCGCACCTTTCTTTTATTGATCACAGCCGCACATCAGAGTTTGCGCACGAGCTCCCGCCTCAGGTTCTACCCTCTACACGCCCACACTCAACCATAAACAGTCAATGTAAAATACCTCATGAATGTTAAGGTGGACAGGTGCTGACAACTGCTCATGMAATCGTCTGTTATTTACACAGATTTCCCCTCATTTTGCAGGTTTACAAACGTTTAGAGCAATCGAAAAAAAAATTCAAAATCTTAGATTCAAATTAATTTTCTCTCAGAGCCTGCAGGATGATAAAAACAATAAATAAAATAAAATAAGTCAGATAAACTTAGAAATAAGTTCACCACTCTTCTGCCCCGTCCTCCCCCTCCTGCCTGCGCTATCTGCAGCTGATCGTCTCCTGTGGGTCAGGGTCATCTGAGGAGGAAGGAGATGGATGGAGATGCCTGAGCTTTTATTTAGGATTTAAGTTGGCTTAGAAGGTCTCTTTTATTTGAAAGATCCTCATGGCTCACCAGCAGAATAAATAATACTGCTAAAGTCGATCTAAAATATAAGTCTGATTATGAAATAAAATTAAATGTCTGAGGGATCATGATGCAGTGTGACTATAATTCCTCACTTCACCGTGTTGCAGCTTCCCATCCCCAAAATGAGCGTACATATGGGTCAGAGCTGGTGTGAGGCACCGCGCATTTTTACACCAAGTTTGGGTTTTATAAATCACAACCTTGGCGTGAAAAGTGGAGTACGCAAGTTTTTGGGCTCGTTTGGTGCGTACATATAAATGCCACCCCAGAAGTTTTCTATGGAGAGACAAAAAATAGGTAGAAGGAAACACTCAAGCACACCTTCAGTATGGAATCAGGGAGAGCTGAGCTGAAAGAAATACTCCAAAGGAAATTAATCAAAATGAAAGGTTAACTAAATTGTTTTACTTATATTAATAGTAATTTTTATAATAATAATACTTAAATGCCTAGCATTCCTTGACTGAATGCATGTTGCCAGAGATTTAAACTAAAACATGCTAAGAAGAGATGAGTTGCACCAGTCTTGCTCAAACCATGAATGATGTTTTGCACAATCTCATACAATTCGGTCAGATCTTTAGCCCTCATTATGGGTTTTGGATGACTATCAGCTACTATCACACTACATTTTAGCTCAAGATCTGTGAAATTTTCTGAATCAAAGTCTTTTATGTTGTTTCTAAGGTCACTTGGCTGTGGCGGCCATCTTGAACTGAGTTGACTCCCAAAGATAATGAATTGTACATATTATGAATAAGTTCTGAAAATTTCATTAAATTCCTTTCGACAGACAGAGCTGGCTCTAACAGTAAAAGCCAACCTTTTGAAAAAAGGGATCTCATACTGTCCGTTAGTCCTCAAAGTATGTGTTGTGGATAACTCTACTACCACACCAAATTTTAACTCCATACTTGTATAACTGAGCAGTTCTGCTTGTTCAGGTCCAACAGCTGAAAACCGTCTTTAATTGAGCTGATCAACAGCTACTAGATAGACTTTCAGAGTTTCATTAAAATCTGTTCATGGGATGTTGTGATAACAGGCAGAAATGGTTGATGCCGACAACATATTGTGCAATGTGTTGTGTAAATTCTGTCTAAGAACAAATGCTTAGACATTTTGCTGAATACTTGTAAGACTAGCTGAGTTATAGCCATTAGCTGTTAGTTGTGGCAGCCATCTGGACTTGGGTTGTGTCTAGTTGGATACACATGTCTATTGATTATTTTTTCAGTCTCGTTAAAATTTGTCATTTTGTTCACGAGATGTGCTAATAATCACAAACACAGACAAAATATTATCACCTATCACGCCTGTCAGCAAGTGATACAAAGTTTACAACAGGAATTAATGAAAAGAAATGACTGACATGGAGATTCGTAAGGAGCTACAACTGGTTTGATTTGACTCATATCAATAATTAAGTGTGCTTCTTTAAATAGGAATATTTTAAAAACACATTTCTATCTGCTCAGGTCTAAACATTACAGTAAAAAAATGCTAAATCTGTTTTGCAGAGATTTTTTTTCAGCCTGAAGTTCAGTCAGAAACATTTTGATGTCAAAGAAAAAGAGGTGTCTGTAAGTGTTATGGTCTATGAGTTTGGGCCTCTGTATTTTATGGTTTATGCTCTCTCAGCTCATTTTTATTCCATTTTACATGCTAKAAAACAAAGATCTGTTTTTTTGTTGGTTCCCACAGGATTTTCTGCATCCCTGAAAATTTTGTTKTTGTTCATTTTGTTGGGGTTTGGTATGGTGGTGCTTTTGGTCCTTTTCAAGTCAAGATAAGTTTAAACAAGCCTGGGATTTTCTGTTTTGTGTTTTATCTCTCACTGCTTTTAAACTGAAGATCCATCATTCCCATAAAATGTGTGAGATGACACATATCATGTAGAATCTGTTTCATGTTAGATTTGAATTTAATTTAAAGTAAAACCAGCTCATGAAGTCTTTATAATAAAATTATATGACAATGTGCTTTACTATTATTTCTAATTTCTTAAATTAAACTATGTTTTACTACCAGTTTGCTTTACAAATTCAGATTACGAATATGACTTTGGACAGTGTCGGTCTTTCCAGATGAGGCACTTCATACAGTAGATCTAGTAGTACCAAAAAGCTCCATCGTTGAAAAGTTTACTAACTTTTAAAAATGTATTTAGTTATATTTTTCAATAACAAGAGTTGCTGTGGTAAATTAGAAGTCTGGGATTTCTTAAAGGAATACCTTTCATGCCAAATTTCCRGATAGATTGTTGTCACAAGAACAAATTTTAAATATTATGTAGAATTTCAGGCAATATKAAAACATTCCATGTGATGAGTTCGAGTACATGTTAGGGATGACTCTCAACTACCARACCCAATTTTAGCTCCGTATTTGTAAAATTCTATCCACCCATAATCTTTACCCTCTTCCTCCTTTATGGGTCACTGATGTCCATGTCAGTCAGGGGTGGGGTACACTCATGTAGTAGCAAGTCCATATAGAGACAAACAACCATTCACATTCTCACTCACATCTAGGGTTAATTGAGTTACCATTTAGTCTAATATGCATGTTTTTGATTTGAAGGAGGAAACCAGACAAAACCCATGATTGCAAGGAGAACATGCAAACCCCAGTAGGAGACAGGTAGCTCTACCACCTGAACCACCATGCTTCCCATTTGAAGAGTAACACCACTTTTCTTTTATTTTCTTTTTTTCTCTTTGCCAAGATGTATTATCTCATCATCGATTTGTAGATCAGTATCTGTAAAATTTATCAGGTTACATCCATTCCTGTGTTTCCAGTTATCAACTGGCTCTTGCGGCCATCTCAAATTGAGGTGACTGCAGATGTACAGGGGTTAGACAATGAAACTGAAACACCTGGTTTTAGARCATAACATCTCTTTCAGACAGCTTCCTCTTGRGTCCACAGTTAATCKTGTTGGATGTGGTTGGTCCTTCTTGGTGGTATGCTGACATTACCCTGGATACTGTGGCTCTTGATACATCACAAAGACTTGCTGTCTTGGTTACAGATGCACCAGTAAGACGTGCACCAACAATTTGTCCTCTTTTGAACTCTGGTATATCACCCATAATGTTGTGTGCATTGCAATATTTTGAGCAAAACTGTGCTCTTACCCTGCTAATTGAACCGTCACACACTGCTCTGACACACTCTGACAGACGTTCCCAGCAGACCCTCACTATACGTTTGGGTCTGCCAGGTCTGGCACACACAACCTGGAAAGTAAAAAAAAAAAAACAGATAAAAATGGATGGAGTTTTGATAGTTTTAATAAAACCTGTTGTTTATGATATGCATATTTTGCTACTAGACTCAGCTGAACTTTACATCTTCAGCCAAGTACTGTACATTGAGTTGACACCAATTTTGTCCTTGGGTCATTTGAAATGATGTTCATAGTCAATCAACATAGACTTTGAGCCTGAGGGTCTGCAGACATTGAGGGGGGAGGAGTTGAGAAGTTAGACTGTGACACCACCTGCATCACTTGTTTGTTTTCTTGGGATGTTTTTCTGACAGTTAGATAAAAAGTGTACTGCTGTCAAAACATTATTCTTTAATCTCATGATATCGCTGGAAACCAGTGGCAGGTGTCAAAGCTTAACTTGACTGAGCAGAGCAATCATTTATCTGGAAAAACATCAGTTACCTGCATGTCCGTCATTCACAAAATTTCTGTTTGTTGTTGTTTTTTTGTTTTGTTTTTTTTGCAATAAGTCTTAAAACTGATACTGGAATTCATGCATAGTGCTTTAAAGCAATGCTAAAAATATTTATTTCGGTATTAAACCAGCACACCAGCAACAACCAGATTAGGAGCCTCGTGTATAAAAAGTGCACAGATTATTTTCCAAAAGTCTAAGAACAAGTTTGAAARGTGCAAAAATATTTAGATTTGTGAAATCGAGCACATGCATAGTTCTGCACACTTTATGTGGAATAGAGTGCAGCTGAAGTCCCTTGGACCACATTTCTGACTCCCCCGCAGAAATACTAAAAAATATTAAAAGGGAAAATATAGAGTTACAGAAGGTGCCAAATGTGAATGCAACAGGACTCAAATTCCAGTCAGTTGCCTGAATTTTTTTAAACATCAAAGTTGGTTAAAAAAAACAATGAAACATTTCAGCCACAGTGTGGGAGAATTTGATTTGTCTGGGTAACATAAGGCCGTCCCGTACGGCTGGCATGGCACAGCTCAGGGATAACTGTGAAATACCCAACATTTCATCTAGCTCTCACAGAAAGGCTCTAATTGTAAGGAACTCTGGTGTGGGGAGGACTTACTGGCATGAGTAGGTGCTCCTATTTTCTTTCTGTAATGCTGGGATTTGTTCAGCACAGAGTTTCAGAGTTTACACTTTAAATTTGATAATAAGTCAAACATGTTTGACAGAAAATACACTCCCTCCAAATTCTTCTGGTTATCCAGTTCTCATTGTTCCACAATTTTTGCAGCTATTTGTGGCCAACATTGTCTAAAGCCTGTGGACTTTAGGAATTATGACATGACTTATTCTGATATTCTGATAAAATGCTGTCCAAACACTGTTTTCTTTATAGTGAGAATGGAAGTACATCGTAAACAATTCTACAGCATTTTACGAGACTCAACTCTCTGTGCTCCTCACAAGTGAGCGATCACTGATGTTCTGTATTTATATCAGCAGGTGATAAAAAAGGAGGATTTTTTTCAGTTTGCATTGGATTAAGTTTGCTTCAGTTATTTTTGAGGCCTGTTCAGTTTTATCAGTTTAAACCACAAATAGGGTGAGAGTAGAGCCGCTGCTCCTCCAWGTTGAGAGGAGCCAGTTGAGGTGGCTRGGGCATCTGAATAGGATGCCTCCTGGACGCCTTCCTTGTGAGGTGTCCTGGGCACGTCCCACTGGGAGGAGGCCTAGAGGAAGACCCAGGAAACACTGGAGGGGCTATGTTTCTCGACTGGCCTGGGAACCTTGGGATTCCCCCAGACGAGCTGGCCCAAGTGYCTGCCGAGAGGGAAGTCTGGGTTTCTCTGCTTGGCTGCTGCCCCCGCGACCCGATTTCAGATAAGCAGCAGAAAACAGATGGAACGGACGGAGCTGCAAAAGCTTAGCTAAAAGTTTAAAGCTATAAAATGACTAGCTAAAACTGAAAAGTAGTGAAAAGGCTAATAAAAAACTAAAAAGGTTAGCTGAAAAAATAGCACAAAGGCTAAAAGTAGAAAAGCAGGTAGCTATCTGCTAAAAGTAGGTTAGCTATGAGCTAAAAGCATCATCTGCCCTGTTCCGTGGGAGTTCTGCAGGGTAGCATACTGGGCCCATTGCTTTTCCTATTATACATAAATGACCTTCCAAAAATATTGAAGTATTCAAATATTTTAATGTATGCTGATGATACTGTTCTTTTTTGTCTGATTTTGATATTGAATCAATTAATAGTCAGTTACAAGCAGATCTTCAGACATTTCATGGTTGGCTTCAAGATAATCTTTTGTCAATTAATGTTAAAAAAAACTGTGTGCATGTATTTTTCCTCACCCAGGAGACATTTCAATATAACAAATCAACTCACTTTTTTAAACAAACCCCTTGATATTGTCACTACAAATATCTTGGAATTACTTTGGATTCTCATTTGACTTATCGTGATCATGTACAAGTCTTAACTACTAAGTTGAAACAGAAATTATACGTTTATTCAAAAATTAGATCCAATCTGACATCTTCTGTTTCAAATATCTATCTTCATGCCATTATACTCTCAACCATGTCGTACTGTTTACCTGTGTGGTCTCTTACAACAAATGAAATCTTAGAACCCATAGTTAGGCTCTACAACAGGGCCTACAAAATTCATAAAAAACTTCCTGGTTGGTCTCATCACTGTACAGTTCTTTCATTGTCTGATGCCTTGACTTTTCAGTATAGTGGTATTAATTTATATTTTCAGATCTTCCAAGGTGCCAATTATGGAACTCTGTCCATTGCTGCCCAAATTAAATTCTGGAAGTGGTCATTCAACTAGATCTGTTACAAAAGGACAACTGATATTACCAACTTTTAAAAACTGTTACGGCCAGAGGTCTTTCTTCTATGTTTATACTAAAGCATGGAATGACGTTCCTTAAATATAAAGTCCATTTCAAAACTACAGTCCTTTAAGAAGAATCTTGTCTGCCATCTGCTGGACACTTTTTGTTGTGCTTATATTTAGACGTCCTATTTTGCAAATGCTGCCTTCCTGAAATTTGGTATGCTTGTTTGTCTTTGTGTCTATGGTGTATAATGACGTGATTGTGATGCTGTAATTCTGAGTGTTTTATGTGCTGCAGAACAGGGACCTGCTGTAAAACAGCAATTATGCTGAGTCAGGCTTGATTTTTAATAATRTTTTCCTGTTAAATCAATAAATCAAATCAATCAAACGCTACCTAAAAGTCATAAAACAGTACATAAAAGGCTAAAGTAGCCAAATTTTAAAAGCTAAAGGTAGGTGAACAGTAGCCAATAGCTTAACCTTAAAAAGAAGACAAAAATAGAGCAAGCCTGTAATTTTAAAAAGGAACACAACTGAATTTCTYTAATGTGAATTTTTGTATTTTTTAGACATTTTTTTCATGAATCCCAACCTGGTGAAAATCCTAACAATAAAGAGAAATTTTAACTCAAAACTGAAAAGGAACTCAACTGAACCTTCTCTAAAAAGAATTCTCACACTTCTAAGGAAATACAATAGCAGGACAGGGAGGTGCAGCTGTAACTCCACCCTGGCTTTGTCGGCGCAGAAGCTGAGAAGCACACTGTAAAAAAGCGTTTAATATGAATTTATTCAGAGCAGGACACTGAGCGAAGCAGCTGATGCTCTCCACTGGATGAGGTGAAAGTTTGAGGCACAGAGATCAAAGACTCCATCAGTTTCAGTTCCAGCAAGAGCCAGGAGGGCCGCCTGTCTCCGGATCAGTGTGATTAAAAGATGTGAGATTAAACGAGAGGAGTGAGACCAGTCCAGGCTGAGGTGCCAAGCTCTTGACTGCCTGAATCTATGACACCTGTTTACTGTAAAGATAACTGGGTGTCAAACAATCTGAGGGGAAAGCTTTTGCTCTAACCTTCCAGCTGCTTCTYGTTAAATTGTCATGACATATTTCCCAAAGGGAATTGACCGAAGATGACCTTCACTACCTTCAAAAAGATGGTCTCACATGAAAATATATCCMCTATTTACTGCTACTTTAGTTATTTGTAATGGAAGTTCCTCTTTTCTTCATGCATTCTCCTTCTGTATTATCCCAGAATTACATTTTAAACAATGTTTATAAATGAAATATTTCTGGTGTGCGTCAACGCAGCTACTGCCAAAACAAATGTAACATTAACTTTGTAAAAATCCAAGAAAAAATGTTTAAAGTGGAATGCAAAAACAAGAGTAAAAAGAACCAAGACCAAAAGAAATCTGCTGTCAGTGGCTCATACTAGTCACCATGGAAACCACACGTGCCTCTTACTCCCTGACATCACTCTTAAGAGAAACAAATGGAAACGGACTAAAAAATAAGCCTCAAGCTGTTGATGWGCAAAAATAAAGTCACATCTTAAATTTTTTTGAACCATGAGTGGCACAAGGCTGATGTCACACGTGTAATCTCTTTCGGGCCTCCATTACTTAAAAAATGTTGTGTGTACAAGATTTGACAAGTTGAAAAATACTTTTACATCCAGTTATGAAGAAAAAATATGGGTCCAAATTATAACTGTACCTCTACTGAAGTTTAGGATTTGAGAGAAAACCATAAATTCTACAGCAGTGATAGTAATACTGGGTGAAAGAAGAAAAAAATGCCTACATTTTAATATTCAGTTTTTACATGTTCTAAAAAAATGGTTTAGGAGTAACAAGTTCACAAAATTTTAGAARGTTTCAACAGCTAAAGGGTTAGTTTGACATCATGATTCTGTGGAAACATATCTGAAAAATAAACTGAGATTGCATTATTGAACAAAATATAAGTTCAGATGAACTTTCCCTTTTGAACTTTGAGTGATGTTTCTACTGAGAAGTACAGGATGAATTCGGAAGCGTTTGGGGCAACATGATCTGCTCATTTTCAGCCAAATGCTTCAGAACCTGTTGAGCAGAGCTTCACAGTGCAGACAGAATGATCCTAAGCATACTGCCAAAGAAACCAAAAAGAGTTTAGGCAAAGAAATGAAATGTTATGCAATGGCCAAGTCAGTCACCTGACCTGAATCTGATTGAGCATTTCACATGCTGAAGACAAGACGGAAGGGAAAATTACCCTGGAACAACAGGAAGTGAAGACAGTGTCAGAGACCTGGCAGAGCATCACTAGGGATGAAACCCAGCATCTGCTGATGTCTCTGTTCCAAACTTCAGGATGAAATCGACTGCAAATGATTTACAACCAAATATTAAACAGTCAAAGTTTGATTTATGGTTTTTAATTTTTCCCAATACTTACAGTCCCTTAAAAAGTGGGAGGCATATCTAACTGTTGTGATTCATACACTGTTCACCTGATCAGCTAAAAGACTAGTTAAAGCACATCCCGTTTATTTCACTACAAATCCATGGTGGTGGTGGTTACAGTGAAAGAGATGAGAATTGTGTCGATGTCCCAAAATTTATAGACCTGACTGTATGAGCTCTAAAGTGGGCTGGGTTTTCTCATTTACAGCATTTACCCAAAATCTCACTGTGTATGGGGAAGTTTCTCAGATTTTTGCTAAATTCGACTACAAAGTACAATATACCAAAACCAAAAATTATAGCCCACTCTTTCAGGTCAAACTGCATGCTTTGATGTATAATTTGTGAGTTCTTTGAAGGACACAAAAACAAATCCAAACCCCTCAATTCATAGAACAGATACATAAATATACTTTAAAGATTTAAGGATTTATTCAACACAACACTGCAGGAAGACAGAGGTTTTATGTTTATAAAAACCTTGTGTGAATAAAACATGGTTGTATTCAGTTCAATGAGTGCCATTTATCTGGAAGGTCCTTGGAAAAGCCTCTCCAGAGAGCTGGCATACTTGGTTCYTTTGAAAACATGAAATTCAGAGCAGCATGTTTGTCATGTCAATAAAAAAAATACTGTATTACATTCATTCAACATCAAGGAAAACATCAGGGGGAAATGAAATTTCATTCAATGTCAGTTTTTTTTATCCATGTCTTTGTGGAATCACAGGGGTTTCAGTTTCTTCGACAGCCCGTGAGAAAAAAAAAGATGTTCTCTTTGAATTTTTAGAGTAAATCTTTAAATATTAACAGGTTGGATGTAAACAATTCAGAGTGAACGAGCAGCCGGAGCAAGCCGGGAGCCGCTGTGCCTCAGGATGGAGCGCTGAGGATAAATATAGCTGAGAAGAACTGGCTGCCAGTCACTGACCAGTTTGCTTCCAACTCTCAAAGCAGTGACTTATTCCTGAAAATAGATTTCACTGTCAGTCTGCCCYTGCTCCAAACTTTTGTTATCTCAGACAGAAAACACTAATAAGTTCTGATCTGACACGGTTTACTGCAGATGAAAAGACATCTGCACACAACTCAAATTAATGAGATCCTTTGGAAAACTAAAGGAAATTTCATGAATTTTCAGCAGGTCAAACAAACACACAAACAGGTTCACTGGCTCCTTTTTTATTRTTCTTGAAATCAATTAATGGTTCCTCTTTTTCACTAAAGCTGTGTGGGCTTAACTGCAAATGAGACTATTTTAATTTGGTAAATGAGGTAGAGACTGTAGAGGAAACTTTGTTTAAAAACATTAAAACTGTAGGAATTAAAAAAGCAGAAAAAGRCTCAGATCAACAGTTTAAGTGAAGGCTTGCTAATAAGAATGGATGTTTTTACAAAACCTAAAAAAAGCAGTGATGAAAGGAAGGACATGAAACGATTCATTTCATTGAACATCTGGCATTCCTCGAAGAAATGCTTTTWTGAATGGCAACTTTCAGGCCAGAGTTTCATGTCTTGTTGAGAAATGATGGAGTTGTYGTCATTTCATTCAGATCTTGAAAATAACATGATGTGCAGTGGCAGCTGGTGGTAGTGTGGGCTAACAGACAGATGACATACTGTATGTATAATTAAAATGCTGCAGATTGGATTCTAAAAACAGAGATCCAGAACAGAATCTCTGCAGAAAAAAAAACATTTGCTGACCAGTCCTTTCACTGAAATCAGGTCACAGAAAAACATATCCTTTGGTCAGAACCTTTTCATTTCCAATTTTCCTCCAAAGACAGGAAGGAAAACAGGTGAGAAATTAAATAATCTGCCTCAGTCTAGGCCAAAACCACACCCACATACACTCACACTCCAGCCATGTTATTGGACGTCCACCCTCACTGGCCTGTTGCCTTGGACTACCCCAATGAGGTGTGGCAAGACGTTCATTCTGCACCACAAAATGGTAAATGGGCTGAACATGTTGAGAGCTTCATGAACTCCCTACAGACCCTACACTACAGTCATGTTCACTACATTAAGCTACATTGTAGCCACAGCTGCCCTGGGGCACACTGACAGAGGCGAGGCTGCCATGCACCAGCACCACCGGACCCTCTGACAACCACAACCAGGTAAGGCGGGGGAGGTATCTTGCACAAGGACACAACAACTGAGACAAACAGAGTGGGGGATCGAACTGGCAACCCACTAGTTCCAGGACAACACCCCTAATCTCTCAGCCACAGCTTCTCAAAAGACGAGGCTGTGAAAAGTTGGCCCTTTGGACAGACTCTGGGATTTTCTTCAACCGTTTTGGCACCAGTTTTGTTTTAAATTTCACAAAATGTGATAAAATATTTTTAATCTGTTATTAGGTATTAAAATTTTTTGATTGTTAACAACACGGAGAGCTTAGCCCTTCTAGCCCACTTACACCAGCCGTCCCTACACTGTCTGGCCAAAAAGAAAGTTGCCACCCAAAAAAAGAAAACAAAGGTCACACACTAATATTATGTTGGACCTCCTTTAGATTTGGTTACGACACTCATACTCTGTGGAGTTGTTTGCACAAGCTTCTTCAGTGTCACAAGATTTATTTCCATCCAGTGTTGCATTAATTTTACACAAGATCTTACATTAATGATAGAGTCTGACCGCTGCACAAAGCCTTCTCCAGCACATCTCAAAGATTCTCCATGGACTCTGTGGAGCCAATCCATGTGTGGAAATGATGTCTCATGCTCCCTGAACCACTCTTTCACAATAAGAGCCCCATGAATCCTGGCAGTGTCATCTTGGAATATGGTCGTGCCATCAGGGAAGAAACAATCCATTGATGTAATAACCTGGTCATTCAGTATATTCAGGTCAGCTGACCTTAATCTTTGAGCACAAACTGTTGCTGAACCTGGACCTGACCAACTMCAGCAWCCCCACATCATAGACCTTAGTTAAATCCAGGTGGGCACTTTTTGGCCAGGCAGTGTAGCATCATGTGTGATACTGCATGATTTAAGATCTGTTAACACTCAAGACTATGTACTGCGACTGACTTGGTCTCTACAACATTAATTTTATCTCAGTTATTTAAAATTCCTGAAGTCTAAACATGCAAATATATATGACGTGTTTTGTCAGCCTTAATGAGCTGCTGTACACAGTAAACATGACTTCAACATGAGTTGTATGATCAAACAGTAAATAGGATTATAATGTTTTTTCATAAAGACAATTCAACATGGAACGAGTCAAAACGTGTTGTGTATTTCTGTACCGCTTTGTAGAAAACATGAAGCAAGTAAAACCAAAGTGGGAAGGGAAGCACTGAAAAATCTGCTAACAGGTCAGAGGGAAAAAAATAAAACAGAAAATGG
Organism: Austrofundulus limnaeus; assembly: GCF_001266775.1. NCBI lineage: Eukaryota > Metazoa > Chordata > Actinopteri > Cyprinodontiformes > Rivulidae > Austrofundulus > Austrofundulus limnaeus. The sequence goes on from NW_013952602.1 coordinate 758,140, forward strand.
TAATGCACAATAAAACTAATTATAGAAATGAGTCAGTGTCTTTGATTAAACTGTAAAAACATAATGAAAAGGTATTTACATTTGAAACAGCTAAATGTAAACCACTATAAACACTTAAAGAAAACTAAAGTCCGGTGGCCTGAGAGAAACTGCCGCTGATTGAAAAACATTTCTGCTGCTGAGTCACAAATTTGCAATAAACAAGGAGATGATGCGTTACCTTGGGTTTCCTGCACTTATGAGCCACATAAAGAGGACGGCCTGAAGATAACAAGCCTATTTACAGAGGTATTGATGGTACAGGGCTGTGTGGCAGGTAGAAAACCTGGGACCATGATGATCATTACCTCCACAGAAAAAAAACAAAACATCCACTCAATAACAGAGGCAGCAAACTATTCTGATCTCAATTCTGCTCAACATTAAAGGTGAAAACAGAGGATAAAAGTTCACAACACAACTACCTTCAAACACGCTGAGCTGAAAACAACAAAAACTAATATTGTTCCTCTTTGGGTCAGACATAAAAGAATTCAAGTTGTCAAAAAAGCCACAGGAGATGCACTATATCCTCTATTCTGTATTTTTTTTTGGTGTAAATTACATTTTTTTTCATTTCTAGTTATTCTCAGGGATAAAACCGGTTACTATTTCACAAAGACAACAGTAAGCTGGTATATAAGTGATTAATTTTGTCCAGAAAAGTAAATAATTGAAACCTATTGTAAGAACACACAATTGTTTCCCTGATTTGTTTCTTCTGTTTAATCAAATTTTCCATACTTAATATTTTAACCATTTAGATCAGCTCGATCATGAAGTGCTCCATGACTTTTAGGGTTTATAACTGTTTTATGTTAATCTATAATTTTTCCTTTAGAAATAAACTGGTTCCCTTCAAAAATGTTTCCTGAAATTTACTTCAGCACATTTGCAAATTTTAGCTTTTCATGTTTTGGTTTCAGCTAGTTTTGCTAATTTTAGATTTAGCTACAAGTTTGCTGAAAATGTGCCAATAAACCAAGATAAAGTCAAATAAAGTGGCATATTTGAAAGAACACGTTAGCATTACAAAATGGTTGTTAATGCAGCAACTAAATGACAAATGGCTCAAGACTTTTGCACAGCACTCCATTCTGCCAAAATTTGTAGTTTTATAAGAATTTAACTAAATTCGGTAAAAGTGGAGAAATTCAACAAAGAAAACCACAAACAGCTGCCTTTAGCTTAGAGAAGCAGATTGAAAACACTTGGTTTCTTGGAAACAAAAATAAAACTTGACTGTTCTTTATTCTGAAATTAATTCTTAATTAAAAAGACATGACTTGAACAAATCACTAAATCAAAGTTCAAACAATCTTGAACATATAATGAAAGTCTTTAGCAGAATTCATTAAGCCCTCCACTTCAGTTACATTTATGAACATAACACAGAGGATAAGTGGAATTAAACAAACACACAAAATGTTTTAATCCAGATAAAAGTATCACTGATAAAAAGCAGCAATTCTTCAAATGTCAGACTTCACTTAAAGAGCAGAACTGAGTGACTGATCAGCACTAAAATAATGATGATCAGTGATGGAAACAGAAGTTCTTTCTGAGAATAAAAGAATCAGACACCATACTAAAGCAAACTTTATTAGAATAAACAAAGAAAACATCACAGACAAAAAGCTATAAATCTATCATTTTCCTCATTTTAGTTTCTTTTACAGCGTTTTTTACTCCAGACTTCAGTAATGAACTCAAACCTGGTCACATTTACACTGCGTGGTGCCGAGGATCCATTAATCTTCCAACTCATCTGTAAGTGGCAAGAAACACGGCAGAGAATGGTGAAGGTGAGGAAAAAAATTTTTCGGCTAAATTTAATGATGATACACCGTTCCACACAGTCACACATGTTCACACAAACTAAAACACACCCAGACCAGGACTTTTACTTTGGTCTGTCTGTCGCAGTTTGCCTGGAGACTTGGGGTGCTATGCTCATTCTGTAGCACCTTCATGGTCTTAACGGGACATCTCACTGAGGTCTGAAGGACAAGCATGAACACGGTCCTTATAACTATTTACACATTTGCAAAGCCCAATGTGTGGTTTTCCCCAACGATCCTCCTCGGGCCCGTCCTCTCTCTCAGCGGGGGGGTCTAAATGTTGAACTGAACTAGTGGATCCTCGTCAGCTCCTCCACAATCTTAATCACCTCGTCCACTGTGGCTTCACGCTTCATGCCGCTGCCATCATCGATCTGAAATTGAACGACATCAAGCAGTGAGCCTCCTCTGCTGAGAAAACCCACAACCCCCACGGCATGACTTATGTGATYCGATAACAAAGAAATAAATAAAACAGATGCAGGTACAAACCAAACAGATGAGGATTTAAAAAGCCTTACTCCGTTTAACATTAAAACTAACATCTGAAATCACCTTGAAAGTACTTGGATGACTTATTTCTTTGAAATCTTTAAAATATGGCTGTGCCCTAATTTTTAGACTATTACAGATAAATATAAACCCCATTTTTCAACATATAAGTGAACTCACTCTGCTGCAGCAGAATGCCTAATGTTCTAGTTGTAGCCAAATCTAGGCTTTAAAGAGGAATGTCCTGGAAAGGAAACCATCTGAATCACCAGAATCTGTTTTTATCTGTTCTTTAAGATGAAACAGGTGGAATAGAGTAAATTAAAACTGATTTTTATCATTCAAAATAGATGGGACACAGAGAATTAGTATTAGTCTCTGTCAAAAGTGACTTTTTCACCTGTTATGAAGTTTGTGTGAAATTTCTAGTTCACCTTCAAAGACAGTACCAGTCCATCGAAGCTTAATGCTGAATTAGAAAATAAATAAATAAATAACCAATAATAATAATAATAATTATATTATTATTATTATTATTATCAACAACAACAACAACAATAATAATAAATATTATATTTCAAGTTTTTCCTCAGCAGATGTTTCTGTTGGAACTTTATTTATTAATAACAAAGAAAATTTGTATTTTGCAACAGAGTGGAACAGTTTTCATTATTTAAGAGCAGATTGAATTGAACTATGATTAATCGATTCAGAACCTTATAAACTGAAAACAAATTGATTCAGGGAATTGGCCACAATACCCAACCATATTTGTCGCAATTTTGAGTTTTTAACTGGCTTCCACCTGTTGCATCTCAGTGAAATACCCTAAATTATATGTTGTTGAAAAAGTTATTAATAAACTCTTTTGCATCACATGAATCCTAGCCTGGTAAAAACCAGCCCATTGTCCTAAGCTTCGCTTCGTACAGACGGTCTGGAACCTCGGATATTGAGACACAGTTTCTTGCTGGTGGCGTGGACTCTGTTGGAGTTTAAAACGATTGGGTTGATTTTACCCAAATGCAGACATTTGTAGTGTACCAAGCTCGACTGTGAAGTAAGCTAGGCTAAGAACCTTCATTTAGAATCCTCGTCAGCACAGACTCAGTGTCTTCATTCACTTCCTCCGCTGCCATTGCTGAACTACAGGCAGACTAAAACAGTGCAGAAAATCTAGGTTTGTTGTTCAAAACTCCTCCTGTTCATTGAGTGGCCCGGTAGAAATTCTACCAGAGAAATCCATGTCAATGGGAGAAAGTTAAAATGTAGTGAGGGAAACTAGAAGTGAGCAGAACTGTGTCAGGAAGGCAAAGGCCACACTAATCCTGTATTTATGGTTGTTCCAACTTAAAGTATAATAAAGATTTTGGGGAAAAAAGTCTGGCTTTTTAACACAAAATTTAGTCAAAACAGAAGAAAAATAAAACCATAAATAATCAATTTTATGGCACACTGGAGACAATGCAATGACTGGTTTTAGTCTAGTTCATAAATTAATAAAAAACAGTTGTAGATGTCCATGTCCAACCATTTTCCTGATTTATCAAATCACATAAAAAGCAGAGAAACTTAAGAAAATTAGCAAACGCAATATTTTTGATATTTTCCTGTGGCACTTTATTTTAAGGGCTTCCACACATTTTGAAAAATCCTATTGCAGCCTAAAATGTGCTGGAGAACCTGATGAACAACTTCTAAACCATACGCAAAACAGGAAAACTAGAAGAAACCTTATTTTACAGGAAACAYCCATCTAAGATATATTTAATGGGACTTACTGAAAAATTGTGGACTTATGGCCTGACAGTATGTCCTGAACTGGAGTGTTCACTGTTCTGCTTGATTAATAAAGAAATATTGGCTGTGTCTCAATTCATGTTAATTGTGTCTCAATTGTGTTAGTTTGTTTATTTTTACTTTTGAACTAAGGCAAGTGGAATAAGATGAAGATACTTCTGGTTTTATTTGTTATTTTGTTAGTCAATAAAAAAACACCAGTAAATAAGTTACTTTTTTTWAAAAATCATCTAATTGTCTATCTGGCTGCTTGAGTTGTGCAGAAGATTGATCCTCTTCATGTTATGTCCTACACATCCCTAGATGGGGCTTAAGTTAACAAGGCAAGAAAATAAGATTTCCTCAGTTTGCTTTTTTCAATTACTGAATCTGAACCTTGCAAAACATCTGCCATGGGATTAAAAAGGCAGAGAAACCATAGAAAATGTAAGAAAATGAATGCATTTACAAACAAAAGAAGAGCTAAAGTCCAAATAAATGTTATGAAACAAACATTTGTCTGAATCAGACTAGTAAAAGAAGGGAATTACTGGAGGTAATAGATCTGCAGTGTTCCTCTGATAGGAGTGAGTTTCAACATGAACAGGGGCTCCTACCTGCAGAGTGCTGACGACCTCCTGCATCTTCGCTCGGCTGAGATCCAAGAAGCTTTCAATCAGGTCCCCATCGATGAATCCTGTGGCCTGCTCTGTCTTGCGTTCCGTGTGGAAGGACCTCCAGGTGTTTTGCTGTCAAGGAAAAGAAAAAAAAATCTCCACGAGGCAGTTACTGTGCCTGAGGATGGCCCCTGGGGTATAGAACTGTAAAGTTTCCCTCAGGCAGAGTCAACATATCCAATGTGATGTGATGAAACGTTTAGAAGAGCAGGCAGCTGGTAATCAGTGTGGTGTTGGTAATCCTCTTTTTGTTTAAGGAAGAGGCTAAGCATCAGGCCAAATGGGCTTTGACTGTGAAACATAAGGATTAAAATATTTAATATAAAATAAAAAGGTTGCAGAGGCAATCACCTTTAATTCTTCTGATTAAGAAGAAAAAACATTTTAATTCAATGCTGGGTTTGTATTACATTACATTACTACAATTAACTTTATGCAACATAACTTTTTTTGGCTCTAATCTCGTTATGCATATGTGTAATGACAATAAAGTCATTCTATTCCACTATGTTAACGCCATATTTTAATAACTTTCTTATCAAGTTACCAACAACAGGGCAACATTTGGCTAAAATTTTCTTGCAGTTAAAAAATACTTGAACTTTTAATTATTTTTAGTTTGGGCCAAACATGACAAAAGGAAGAGACCAATCTGCACAACAATCAAAACTCGTGTAGACAGCGTTGAAAGAACTGTGTCCAAAATGGTATTTAAGAAAATAAACATTTTTTGTGAGAACAATTTGTTCCTTTTTCATGGTAATAATTTAATTAATCAATCAYTTACCTYGATCTGGATCCAACAAAATGTATCACTATTAGGGGTCGACCGATACATCGGCTGGCCGATATTTTTGGCCGATATTAGCGTTTTTTCCTTATATATGGGTATCGGCCGATACGTTCGTCCGTTCGGCTGATCCATTCTTTGGGTCATGCGAGCGCATGTTGCCGCCACTCCCTCGGGGAGAGAGCGGCTGCTAATGTRGTGAGYCAGAGTGCTAACAACWATAAGGGTGAGTTATGAACTGTAAATGTGTTTTAACTMTCTAACTGAGCTGTTTCTGCCCCCTGTGTCGGACTATGAGTGGTAGAGAGAACAGCTGTGTGTTTGTTTCACTTRGAACYGGAGCGCAGCGAGCGCCATGTTTTTACMTTRGGTTTGAAACCGWACMGTAATTAGCGTGTCCGCATTGCTTTTGTTTTAAAAAATGCTGGAGCTGCTCACAGGAAGCATAGAAGAACACCTGTATTGTTCTCCTTGCTGGATTAAAATAAAAAGCTCTRGGTCTTTTCTCGCTGTTACGTTCATAAGAGCGAAAGCGCTGCCGTCCATGTAAACAACATGTGAACCAGGCAGACTCTGCTCATATCACGTTTGTTCTGACCACAGTATAAAAGTTGTGATGCAAGTTTTCTTCGGTGTACATTTCAAACTGTGATCTAAACTTAACTTCAGCTAGTTTAAATGCATTTTTTGCCCGGTGTAAAAAAACGGGTGCAGACTGAGGCAGACTGTGAGCGCTGCGTGTGTGTGTGTGTGTGAAGTCCTCACAAAGATAGCAAGATGTATGTGTGTCTCCTTTTTTTGTGTTCCTCTGACAGTTTTAATTAGGCATGTTGCTGTTTTTGCATRAAAAATGCTGGGATATTAAAACATAGTCATTTTATGTAAAATATATATATATTAATATGAATAATATACAAATAAAAACAGAATATTTAGCACTAGATAAAATAAATCATGAATTTATTTTTTTAAGAAAGGGCTGAAAGAAGAAATCCTGTGTGGCAGCACTTCCTACAGCCTGCATCAGACAAGGCTCAGTTAATAAATGTTTTTGTTTTGTTTTAAATTGAGACCTGTGTAACATTTGTTATGATTCTTATTTTTATCGTGTTAATGGAGAAAGAAAAGGCAGTAACGGCTGCAAGAATCGGCCAAAAAAAAAGAAAAAAGGCTGAACGTTTTATCAGTTAGACTGATATCTACAAAATCGGTATCAGCCTTCAAAAACCTGTATCGGTCGAACTCTAATCACCGTTGGTTTCCTCACTAATAGATATCTACCCTCCATAAAAGCAGCACTTCTTTCTACTAGAAAAGTAAAGCAACATGTGGCTCGATGTCCTGACTGGTTAAAATGTGGCGGCTGACATGCAGAGTGGAACAAAACAATATTCAGAAGACAAACTGAAACATGGCCACTAATAGTTCAGCTCCACAACAAATTATATAATGGGATCACACACAGCAGAATGGTTACAAATTATTCAATCATAAAATATTTATCAAGCAGCTTCAAAGCCAATTAAGGACACCATTACTGCTTTGTCACGTCGCTGGGGTTTGCTGCCAAGAAGACAGCCGCACCTGTCAGTGCAGGTCGCCAGATTTACTGTCGCAGGCAGCGAGTGGACGTGTGAGTTTACAAAGGATATAAGCTGTGCTCGATCTTCCCCACGCTCTTGATGACCTTGGTGAGGCGGTTCTGTAGGTCGAGGAGGAGACTGTACCAGCCCTCAGACAGGGACGTCACCAGACCTAAAACACACAGAATGGTTTAGCTGCTTTAAGATGTCTGCATCCCACAACAGTAATCATAAATCATTTTTAATTTGTCATCAATAGTAAAGGAACAGAATAACTTCAAGACTGGATTTATTCCAAACATAAAAAACAATCAAATTACTAATTATAAGATCATAAGTCTGACTGCGGTCCTCCAAATGCAAGTTTTATACTTGTGTGCTGCAGGTAAAACAGCACTGGTTTTATTGCTCAATAATTCAAGAAATATCCCTCATTTTCATGGGATTTGTGAAAAATCCTACAGCCACAGTTATTCAGGGAGCTTCATCGAGGTAGAAATATAGTTTTATGACATTTGGTGCATGCATTTSAATACTCTGGGGGAAATAACTTGTAAAAAAACACACACACAAACTGAAAGCTGACACAAACAAATACATGAACATAAACTCATTTCACTAATTAGTGATGCAGAGGTTGTTTTTCTGCACATGAAGCTTTGAAAGTGTTGACAAACTGGGAAACAGAAGAGCGCTAACAACCAATTAACTTAAAATTAATCCACTTTTTAATACAATAGTTTGGTCTTTTAAAAGGAGACAAAAACATTTGATCCTGTGTATTACACACATTTATCTGTTATTTGTCTAATACATGTTTTATGAGCTAAAATAGATTTAATCTATATCATTTCGTTTTAATGATTTCCTTGATGTATTATTCATATGATTCAGCTCATTAATAATTTTTTTAGCCAAGACTTTTCTCTTGGCCAAAAAAAAAATAAATTTTTTTAGTTGAAAGAAATACTAAAAATAAAAATTTTACACACTTGGCTGAAGACGAAASTGAAGAGTGTTATTTAAGGTAAAGCTGCATCTCAATGAACAGAAAAGAACTTTAATTTGTGCAAAGTGATGAGAAGAGCTTTCTACATCCCTTGTATTCATTAGAGGTTTGGGCCTGCCATAATTACATCGTCATTAAAGCCTTTAATGACACGAGAGTGGGGAGTTAACCCCAACAGCTGTTTATCTTCACACCTCCCAGCAGACGATCGAAAGATCATCAATCTTTTGCCTGGAAGTTAAAGTAAGTTGGATTAACAACAAGTTCCTATTATTAGAAGTTGTCTAGTTTTGTCTTGCAATAAAAATATGGGATTGATTACTTGCCGAATCAAAAAATATATAAAAAAAACAAAATGTAACCCTGAATACATTTGGGAAACTGTAACCAAATTAAAGGTCCAACACACCTTGAAGGAATGCYTATCACCCACTATTTTTATTGCTAGAGTTTTAAACTAAAATCGTCTTAAGTTGAGAAATGATGGAGTTGTAGTCATTTTACCCAAAACCTTAAAATAACGTTCTGCAAAACCGCAGTTTGTGAATCATGTTCGGCCAAGACCACATCACTTTATGTCTACCTCTTAAGCCCCAAAGGGTTTTCTTGAAGTTTTAACTGTCTGGTGGACAGGAAAATGGTTTTTATGAGTTTTTAGCCAAGATCCTGACGTTTCTATAGATACCACACATGTTTATGTTTAACTAAGAGAACTTAGGTTAATGAAGAAAACAAAACAAAACAAAACAAAACAAAATGTGTGTGTTGTAGGTCTTTGGTGTTGGTCTGTGGGTTGACTCTGACTGTTCTCAACATCCTTCGCTTCTGTTTATTGGAGATTTGTCTTGGTCTGCCACTTCGATCCTTGTCTTGAACTGTGCCTGTGGTCCTCCATTTTCTCACGTTTCTCACAGTGGAGACTGAAAGCTGAAATCTCCGAGATAGCTTTCTGTATCCTTCCCCTAAACCATGACGGTGAACAATCTTTGTTTTCAGCTCATTTGAAAGTTGTTTTGAGACTCCCATGCTGCCACTCTTCAGAGAAGAGAGGAGAAAAACTTACAATTGCCTCCCTTAATTACCCTTTCTCATAATTGGAGTCACCTGTGTATGGAGGTCAAGGGTCACTGAACTTATCAAACCAAACTTAAGTTCCAATAATTAGTTCTAAAGATTTTGAAATCAATAAAAATGACAACAGTGCCCAATTTTTGGACCTGCCTAATTTTGTTTAACCAATTATTGCACACTTTCTGTAAATCATATCAACTTCATTTCACTTCTCAAATATCACTGTGTTTGTCCCCTATATGATATATTTAACTGATTATATTTATCCAAACAATGATTTATAAAGGTGAATCCGGGAAATTAACAAGGCTGCCCAAACTTCCACACCCCACTGTATGTGTTGAGGATCTAAGCTGTTATAAAATTTAATTTTAACTCAATACCTGTAATACTTAGCTAAATTTTAGCCACGTTTGTGTTTTCTAATATCAGTTGGCTGTGGTGGCCATCTGACACTGGAGTGATTTCATAAGTTAACCATTCGTAAGTGTACACCCATTGAGTAGTTATCTGAAAGTTTCATTAAATCGCCCCAGTATCATGAGATTAAAAAAAATGAATCAAGTCAATGATTAATAGCAAGATTTTAAATTAAGGTCTTTATTTTTAATTGGCCTATTTGTTGTAGCTAACTAAGGTACACAATGCCAAATCTTAAGCTTATTATCTTTCACATTATCTCTGGATATTTTGCCAACACATGTGCACACAGATACAGGCAAAAATGTTGTCCATCTTTTGCTTTTTTGCTTGGGGCTGAAAATTATATTTATTAACATCAACTGACTGTGTTGATAAAAAAAATCTATTTTACAGAGGAAAAACAAAAACAGTCTATATTATAAATCAACTGAGAGTGTCCTGCAGCTATTAATTAGATAAAATAAAAATATTAATAAATGACACCATCAGATAAGAATGTGACATGAGGTGGAATTTTTTTTACAGAAAAAATTGACTCTCATGCTGCACTTTTAATACTGATTGTGATCAGTTACAGATCAGACTATCTAAAAACAGCTTTTTTGTCCACTTAATGATTGTTTTTTTGTATCGGGTGGAGATTAGAATAATCTTGTAGTGTTGAAGCTTCTTCCTGGAAACATGCATCGCAGCATCTCACAGAGAGATAAGCACCAGCAGTAGTTATTTATCTTCATTACARGCTGAAGCTCATTTCGGTTTACGAGCTGCTGAGGAAACTTTTCACAGGGAAATACGATTGTYGTTCTCATTTCCTGTAAAACTTTCCTCTGACACTTTTTAAAGGATCACAGAAAGTGCTGAGGTGAAATAATGTGCCATGCGTCAGGAGCTCTGGGAGTGCCGAGTCCAAATGATGAGCACTCCTTGTTTTTCATCTCAGCAATCATTACTGCCTGCCTGAAAGTTACTGGTTTCAATCAGAGTAATGAGGGGTGAAAATGTGATTGCCTTCAATTTTACGTTATTGTCTAGAATGTAAATGTTAGCTTTGACGAAACAGTTGTGACGGATCTTTGTGTACTTTCTATTTGTTCGGAGCTCTTGCCGCATTCAGCTCACTTTCTTTTTCGAAGAAAGGAAATGTCAATTCCAATTATTCACTGACTGAATGTCAGTTTTCTGCAAGATTTTCAGTGGATTTTCACATTGAATCCAAGGGTTATTTAAGTATTTGCTAGGAAAGGTTCTGAGTGGGTTTTATGTTGTCATTGAGAAACATTTTCCAGCAAAACAAAACTGTTCGAAGGAATGTTGGGGATTTACACTGAGCAGCATGGGCAAGGGTTCTGAAAAGACATAAAGCCCTGGAGTTTATAGCGCAGCAAACTAAATCCTGCTCATCTCCACTGGATCAAGGCAGGAACAAGCTGACAACAGTTATGACAAATAAATCAGTAACTGAGTTTATGGGAGGACACCTATAGGAAAGGGAGAAAAAAAGGTAAATTAAATAAAATGTCTAAGAAAACTACTTGTGTGATTTTTTGAATAATCTTCATTAAAATCACAATTAAAGTCTTACAGTTCCTTGAAGGAATGTATATCATCCCCCACCTTTCATGTCAACGTTTGCGACTCTGCTCATCTTGTTGAAAATGGGCATAATTACTGCCATTTCAGTCAAAGCCTCTAAATGACGTTATACACAATCACCTGCATTAATGTGAGATCTCATCAGATTGCATTAGTGCTCAAAGTATACCCACACAGCAGACAGGTGTGGGCCAGATCTGGTGTCAAGCTGGTCCTGCTGGCATGGCAAGTGATTTTTCAACCAGATGTGGGCCAGTTCTGGCAATGATGGAACTGTTTTTAGATAGCATACCACAAATGGGCACAGTTTTGGTTTGGTTTATATGGTCCAGGTGTGGGCAATCCTGAGCCTTGAGGGCCGCAGCCCTGCATGTTTTACTTTTTTCCCTGCTCCAACACAGCTGGTCCAGTCACTGAATTACCTCTTCCAACTTCTGCAGAAGCCTGATAATCACTCATTCATTCAAATCAGGTGTGTTGGAGAAGAGAAACAAAACATGTAGGACTGCGACCCTCGATGCCCACCCCTGTTGGCAAACCATATCAGGGCCACCAAAGGCCCATCATTCTTTGCAGTGTCTGGGCCAAGTGTTATGAGTGTTTGTGTATTGTGTGGGCCAGAACTGGGCCAGACAATATTGTTATGTGGCTCATGTGGGTATGTTGGTAGTGATTTTGTTGACTAAGGTCTCTTTAATGTCGAGTTTTCTTGGTGCAGTATCAGTGACAACCAGCAACTCCTTGGCCATCTTAAACGAGAATGACTTCAAAAATTAATCAACTGTCGATAACCAGCAATGATTATTTTCCATTAGTTTTATTATGATCTGTTCACTGTTTCATGAGATATTTTGCTAACACGATATACAAACACACAAGAACACATGGATAAAAATATTTTTTGATGTGGTGGTGGTGATAATTACTGCAATTCATCACATACATTGTGTGAAAAGAAAGAGAAACAGCTGCTGTGCGTTTGACAGAATCTCACCACTAACACCTCACAAAGCCCACTGATGCCATGCTCCACTGCTTTTAGCATAAGGTCATTTCTTAGTACTTACCAATATAAAAGTTTCACATGCAGTGAGGTGATATCATAAGAAACTATCAAAAATAGCTCCTTTCACACCTAATGTTTATAGAGATTTATGTGCTTTTTGCTGCAGGTCTTTTTCCAGCGAGTAGGTTCTAGGAACAGAATGGGAGACTGAGGTTGACCCACCTCAGCGCTAATTGCCCAGCCAAAATGCTGTGAGAGAGCCAYAGCTGGCGTTACGATAAAGAGGTGTGATGCTTTGATGGCATGTGGTTTGGGCTATGAGCACATGGCAATTTTAAATGGGGAATAATCAGCAATGACCCATTTTACAGCAAAACAGCTACTGATAATGGCCACTAACTTCAAAGACTGTGAGATCAGAGTACTCTTGTGTGTGAGTGAAGGGCTGGTGAGGAAATCTCACCTATCCGTTCTCCAAATGGTGATTTAACAAGAACCGTATATGAGATAGGTCTATTGCATACGTTTTTCGTACTCCACCTCCTGCATAATGACAGCTGGAGATAGGCACCAGCTCCCCTGTGACCCGGAAAGATAAAAGTGTGTAAAGAAAATGGATGGATGTTATTCGTCACACTAAACGCACATTGCTGAGTTATTGAAAATGACTCCTGTGACTTTAAAAGCTTGAACACTGTAAAAATCCCAGCAGAACAAGGTTAGGAGTGCTTGTTTGCTTTACTGTAAACAGAGATAGATCAGCATCGGCTATAGAAAAACTCATTTTAGTCGACCTTTAATTGTAAAGACGTAAATGAGGCAAGTGAAAAGGCAAGTTGTTTTGAGGTCACAGAGCATATGCTGTGTGTGAAAATGGACAATGTTTCTGCAGAAAATCCAAACTACTTGTTTGCTGAACTACACAACGTGTAATAGTTTGTGTRGTTAAAATTTGTCCTGTACAGCAGCTTGATTTTCACAAAGATTCAACAAATTCACATTGTTAGAGAGAGAAAAAACTGCTTTAGTGTGACAACAGATCCCTATCAATAAATGGATGAAGAAGTTACATTACTAAGATAATCTCATTAGGCTACAACAGTACCTTTTAGGGGTGTAACGATACATTGATCCACATCAATATATTTATTAAATGYTTATTGATTCAGTTACATTGAAGCAAAATAAAAAACAGTCCAGATCATTATAGTATACTCGATGTGGATCAATATCATTTGCCCGTCTAAGACAATCATTTATGTTTGTGTAAGGCATCATATAGATCAAGACTTGCAAACTGAATCGAAATCATATTGTGACTAAATTTGTTATACTGGGAAATATCGTATAATCATCCAAACAAATTGATATAATATTGTATTGTGATAAATATGGTGATTTATACCCCTAATATGTTGTGGAGCTGTGAAGGTCGARGACTAGCTGGAGAAAAGCATTCAGAGTTTCCAAATGTTTGCGAGGGTTTTTGATTGTCTTGTGTGAGTTGCACAGGCTTGCAATCTTGTTGCTTGAATTTCAAACATCTTCAAAAGGATAAGTAAAAAAAAATTTCACATAATATTTGCAAAGTTGTTACGGTGAACCTCTCACATCCACCTTGAACCTTTAAGCTATTCAGTTCTCATAATTCTACAGTCGGGTTTGACACCTGCATGGAAGTTCTCCTTGAGACAGATTTAAAGGCCTCCACATACTTCAACCGAGGCTGAGCAGTCGTCACGCAGTCACGTGGTTGTTCGGCGTTCGTTTTCGCACACACCTTTCATAGTTCCRGAGATGCACAGTGCCAAGCTCCTGGGAAACCCCTCCTGCTATGGTACACTTCACTGCACAGGGTTCCTTCCAGCTGGAGTCCACACTCCGAAAAAAAAACAACAACAAAACAAAACCCAAAAACCTGCAATCCACCGTTATTTTTTTCACATATCTGTTAGATCCACTAATATTTGCCCACAAATCCATCCCAGTTAATGCTCCCTAAAGACTGCACCGTATAAAACGTCTTTATCTTCCCTCATGAGTTTTTGGCCATTTGATGATCTTTATAAATGTTTCTGGTTACAACAGTCACATTCAGGAAGCGAGTAGTTGGAGAAAAATGCAACGTCCGAGCGCTTTCAGCATGAACAAACACGCCCATAAACTTCAGACCTACCACACATCAACTTCTTAGCAGGTGGGGYGTAAAAAGTTCTCCTGGCGGGGTGTGACGAGAAGGCATAGTCTATGCTGAGAGCATGGTAATGTAATTTTTGTCATGAAACTGCAACAAATCGAACCAACATTGACTGGTCAGAGGGAGTGTAAWGAGGCCGAAGACTCCTTAAACACCAGTCCTAAATGTCCTGGTTTAACCACAATAATGAATATTTACAAACTGGTCCAAATCTGCCTATTTTTTATTTTGAAAGTGGGGACACTTTCCCCAAAGCTGGGGAAAAACGAGCCAAGGTGGGAAGTGGTGAGCAACAAAATGATGTACATGGCCAAAAATGAAGTTTTGCAATATGTGTACACCAAAATATTCAGTGATTTTCATAAAATGGGACAGGCAAAACAAGACTGCTCAGCTCACTGGTCACTTGATCGCAGTCACATAGATTCTACTGAGACTGCAATGGAAAACTTGCCTTTTTTAGTCACAATTTTGAGTCTAGTCCCCAATAATCCCAGACAAGTGAGAATAAGGCTTAAGTTACAGCTTACTGGTTTCTACAAAGGGTTTCCTAGACAGTCCTCTGTAACAAACCCTCTTCTGTGTGTGATTTGATGAAAAAAAAAAGTCAGACGATCCTGCCACTGACATTTGTAGAGGATGACACACTACAGATGAAAGTACTTGGCATGAAAACTAAATCAAGGAGGATGAGGCAATAAAAAACCCAGATATAAATAAAACATTTAGTGTCATTTTTCTGCATTCTAACAAAAGCCAAAATAACTGTAGAGTTTTTAAAAAGGTAGTAAATTATTTCTTAAAACTGTGCCTAAGACATAACAAAATTAAAAAAAATATGTATGCAAGACTTTCTTAGTGTTAATATGTTTCAGTAGCYATAAAAAGTGATAATGAGTGAACTAGTGTCCAAAAATGACATCTGTTTCCACCTTCATTCAGTCTTGAGTCCAGATTAATAAAGTACTGATGTTCTAACACAGACATAAATGTGAAGATTTTCTTCCAGCAGCAAGAAAGCAAATGACTTAGAATACAAAAGGACTCAAGCCTGGCTTGTATCTGTGTAAAAAAAKKAAKAAAAAKAAKCTTGCGTGTGAAATTGTCCGTACACCTACCAATCATCCCGTTAACGGTGCCGAAGAGCACGGAGCCCTGGGTGGGTGTGGAGCTCTCCACGAGGTTCTGCAGCACCAGTGAACCATGGCAGAAGACATTTACAAACTCCCCAAGGTGGAACACCCCCACCTCCTGCAGGTGCTGCCTCTCCTCGTCGGTGGTGGCCGCACTGACCGCGGGAAGGATGGCAAGACAGAAACACAAAGGAGAAACCGCAAAGAGGAGTGTGAACATCAAGACAAAACAATGTCAGAGGCAAAATTGAAACATGGTCGGGAGCAAGGCTATCGATTAGTCAAATGAAAAACAAGGGAGGCAGATATACAAGAAGTGCTGCAAAAGGTCAGAGAATGATAGAGAGGTAATGAATAAAAGGTTGGGAAACAGTGAAAAGAGCAACAGGAACAGAGACGTGATACAAAAATAAAGGTCAAAAGCATTGAGAGCTCCAACCTGACGTATTAGATGGATAATGAGTGAAGGCACAAATGTAACACAAGCACTTTCTGAACACATCTCTCTTCCTTATCCTTAAAGTCAACACTTGTCCAACAGTGAAATTACCACAAAGGGGAAAAAGCTGAAGGGTAGCTAAAAGCACAGCTGAGAGATGAATCATAATTTCCCAAACAAATGCAAGGACAATGCTGCTTTGCCACATTCATATCAGTGATGTTGATCTAAAACCTATCATGGGACTCTGTAGACGGAACAGCATCCTAATGACTCTGTGTGGACCTGAGTGGGCAAAATTTAGAGGTGATTTAGAACTTTTTTTTGGCATTTCAGTTCTGGTGAAACAGATCAGATGAACAAAATGATTTTATGAAAGAAATTGAGCACACAGACATTGCATTTTAGCATCTATAAAAAGCAACATTCTATTATTTTCTCACCTGTCCTTTTGGCAGACAAACAAGTTAAAGGCATTCTCTGCCCCCAGGAAGTTGTCGTCATCAAGAATCTCCACAGCACTCATCCAGTTAGGATTAAAATCGCGAGCAATCTGAGCAAAAATAAGAAATATGTTGTAGAAAAATGTAAACAACGTAAATCTATCAACCAAAGCCAGTATGGCTCTCGCCTCCAAGTATTTTCGTTATCTGAGAAGTGTTGACTCCAAACAAGCCGTCTTCTCCAATGCTTCAACACTTCCACTGACTGTTACTGAATCTGTGCGATCAATATTCTACTGCCGTTGCATCTTATGTGGAAAGACTTACAGCATTTTAATCAGGCACAGAGCACTTGGAATTACCCGATAAACCTGAGTATAAAAGTAATACATTTTTATTCTAGGGTTAGAATCCGTGTATGGTTTGTTCTGTTTTTATTCTTCGTTTAAAAATAAAATCGCAAACCTGCTGTAAAATGATACATTTTTTTCTTAAAGATGTAGTTTTTGATCATGACAACTTTTAATTATTTTCATTATAAAATGTGCTCAGAGGGTTTCAATTTTTTTTAATCTTTTCAACCTAAATCAGTTTCAACACATCAAAAGTCTGAGTTGTGAATGAGCGTCAGAGAGGAATAAAACATTTACACAACAAAGAGAACATGAAGTATACAGTACCTGCCTTGGTTGAAAGTCAAAACTAATTTGCAGTTTTGGTTCAAAGTAACAACTCAGCTCAACTTCTTCACCCTTCTGAATTCTGAGGTTATTTCCCTCACATTTTTCTTCACATCTCACCTCTTCAAAGTTGCCCTCCATGGGTTTGTATGCCAGCAGCAGGACAGACCTCATCAGGTCRCCCACCAGGATGAAATCTCCTTTAGTCTTCAGGTAAAGGGCCATGATGTTGTTGTAGTGGTTACACTCAGTCCTCAGCTCCTTCTCAGCCGTCCATTCATATAAACGAACCTGGAAAAAGGTGTCATTAAGAGCTTGTGATGCATTTGATAAACTGGACATTTTAGATCCACAACTACCTTCAGTTCCCACTTGTTTTCTTGTTTCTCAGTCAGTGTGAGGTGTTGATTAACAATCAACTATCTGCTAGTTCATGAATGAAGAGTTGATGACTAATTAGACCCACATCTCACACTGTCTGCAATGTCAAACATTATGACAAAACGTTAAAAAAAAGCTAAGCAGAGGTTTATAGCTCTGACCCATGTGTAATTCACTTAATAGCAGAGTGATGAATAAGGAGTTTAAAAGCCCAGGAGGCCTAAATAATCTCAAAGTTTGCACAGACCTTAAAATAAGCTCGTTTGCCTCGATGAAATTATAAAGATCTTGATCTTAAGAAAAATATTTATTATAATTTTAATCAAGTTTGACATCTTTGATCTTTTTTGCTCATCTTAGAACTTAAAACGTGGACGAGGCTGCAACTTAAGTGGCCAAATCTTACTCACTAAAACATCAGATTCAAAACAAGTAACTAATAAATCAAGAAAATGTAGTTAGACCGCAGACCTGTTTACGCTGACTTCAAATGAGCAGTTTGTTTTACTTTCACAAATGTAAAAAAAAAAAATAAAAATAAATTTAAAAATAAAAATTTWAAAAAATTCTCAGAAAATGTCAGAATTTTTACAAATTTAATCTTAAGCCTCATACAATAAATAGTCATCCCTTGTCAGTCTGCTGAAGCTTTAATCAGAAATATAAAAGGCAAATCAACAAAATACAACAAATTCAAAGTATTTTTTTCTCCATTTTTCAGTGAAGGTTAAAAATTAAAAAGAAACCAATGCAGTAGAAAGCGAGTCACTCACATGAGCTCCAGGAATCTGAACTTCCTATTTGAGTCATGATATCTTCAGATAACGCCGCCTTTCCAGCTTTTAATCCCTTTAATCTATCTTTTAACTCAGTATGGATGAGTGTGATATTTTGGAGCAGCGAGAAAAGGCCGTTTCTTTCACACTGCATGTCAGGTGATTTCACACTTCTACACGAGACAACTCTATTTAGATATGAAACTATAAATTGAATGAGACAGTGGTTTTCTACTTGGATGAATCACACACTGAGATGAGTCATTTGTTGGCTGACTTGCAGGACAGAGACTAAATTAGTGAACATGAAAAACACTAACAAATGATAAACTGTTCAGATGCTTAACTTTAACATATTCTTTTATTGTTTTGAGTAAATTTAAATTAGGAATACAAAAAGAGATGAGAAATAATTCTCATGTAGAAAAACAAAGACTTTGTAATTGCTCTACATGACAGATTAAAGGAAACATACTTTTGTTGAGGCTGGCGGATTTTACACCACACGTGGAGAAGAAAGGAGCAGAATTCAAACAGACTGGTTTAAATATTTGAGCCAGATGGTAAACTCTGACTGTGGAAGGAAATGTTTAAAAGCTCCACGCCACTGAATCTGTTGCTCAAGCCTAAATGAAAAGAATTAGTTAAAAAACACAATCTCAACATTAAATTACATTTATCCTTCACACACCTTAAGTTTTCTTAAATTTTTATTAGTAGTTGGAAAATTAAAGGCCCAGCACTTCTTGAAGAAGCCACTGCCTTCTGTGCCAATGTTTTAAACTAAAATCGTGTTGAGAAAAGACTAAGTTGTGGTCAAACTGTGCAAATGTTATGCGTGATCTTATGTGATGCTGTGAGATCTCATYGGTTGTGTTAGTGCTCCATTTATGTGTTGAGGATTATTCTCAGCAACTACCACAATAAACTTTAGGTCAACATTGGTAAATTTGACAAAGGTACACATATTTTTGGTGAAGACTGGTTAACAGCTGCAGCCATCTTGAATGACTTTAAGAACTTTTGAGTTGTAGATGGATAGTTCCTCAGAGTTTACCTACAAAAAATGTTGAGTCGGGTCCTTTGGACGGATTCTTCTTTGTTGAAAAGTTTCATCTCTTCTCCAAGAGACTTCCTCAGTCTGACTTTGTTTTTAGATTTTTCTGCCTGGATTATTAAGATGAATCAGGATACTACGTTTGTTTTAATCTGTCCCATGGTTCTCAAGATATTTTGCTAACAGACAAACATGAATGATTAACTGTTAATGTCAAAGTTTTAAGCCAAGAAGTTGAGCACTGTCTTGTGTTTGGATGTGTTGGTGATGTTGCACAGGTAATACAACACTAAACTGTAGTTCAGTATCTGTAAAACTGACTGAGTTCTTTTACAGTAAGATGGCAGAGGTGGCCATGTTGAATTGGACTGACTTGAAAAGTTATTCGGTTGCAGTGATTACATTGAACATTTCACTTAAATCGACATAGCGGTTCATTAAATATTCAGTTAACAGACTATGGCTCTAAATGTAAATGACAAAGTTTTAAAGTTTGATTCTGAATGATGACCTAACTCTCAGAGTGTCAGATTGGGATGACTCCCAGCTCTTACCACACTAAATTTTACCTCTGTATTATTAAAATTGAGTTCTAGCTATTTATCTGTGCAATAAATATGTCAAGAGGTTCTTATGTCCCTTGAAACCACCATCTATCACAACTTACTGTGCTATTTATGCTGGCCAGTAGTTTTCCATTGAACTCCACCATAGAATAAACGGCTCCTTTCACCTCTTTCTCAGCCACGGTTTGAAGCTTACCTACAAAAAATATATATATGTCAGCCAGGGTTCAGTCAACATTCAAAGAGTTACACATGCAGTGTTGAGTTAAATTAGCATCTACAAGATGCTTGTGAGAAAATAGAGAGAGCGAGAGCTGTGGAATAAATGGAAATGGAGATGGTACTGCATCAAGTATAAGGGTGAGAGTAAAATGAAGAGCTTGGAGTGGTGTAAATGAAATGCAAGCAATGCATTTTGAAAGGGACAGCGTGTTAAAGGAAAGGAGCTGAATCAGTGGTGGTGAGAGGGAGAACGTCTGATGAGAAGTGATAAGAAAATGATTAAGTGAGAGGAGGGAAACAAGAGGTTTGGCAGGACGACATGTCCATGCTTAAAATACGAGAGAGTGGGGCGAGGAGAAAATGAAACTGGGTAAAGGTGGAATGGAGCAAAACAAAAAAATGAGCTGGGTGAGAAAACAAACATGATAAGGTCAAGGAACAAGACAGAAAGCACAGTTGGGGTAGAGTTTGAAGGAAATGGAGAAAGCTACTGACCGTCAGTGTAATGGAAGACAATGATTCGTCCCTGCTTGGGCTCTGCCTCTTCTGGGTACACCATGGCGGTGCCAACGATGAAATACACTGACGGGTCTTTACCCAGACGACATGACACAATGCTGAGGGCATACTCACTGGGAAGGAACTGATGGGCATGAAGAACTGACAGAAACACAAAAATATTAGAAAAAAATATAGTGTCAAAGCAACAAAACACATCTCTATGATGCCATTTGGACTGAGAATTACTGTGTAGTAGATGATACAATCATTAGACAGGTAACACATTCCTTAGTTAAAAAATTTACAGAAATGATTCTGGCCATAATCCTGCAGCCCTATTCAGAGGTGGTCTTGGATCCACCTGCCTTCACAAAACTAACATGAAACCAGATAATGTGTGGCTACAGGCTACAGTTCACACTGCACAGTATAAAATGGGTCCAAATAAAATCTTTAAACTGTTTACATTATTGAAACAAATTATTTGACAGCCTGGCTTTTATTCTTGGTCTACATATAAAGTTTATTCCAAACATGAAAAGGGCTACAGCTTTAAATAGGGTTACTACATAGTTTCAATGTTCAAATTCTATACTTTTTCCAGACTAAAACAATCTTAAATTATTGTTTTTTTATTTATTTACTTTTTTTTTAACCAGGCAAACCCCACTGAGATCACACAACTTTTTTGCAAGCGAGGCCTGGACCTGAAGACAACCTAATGTATGTGTTTTTGGTCTGTGTGAGTAGACCAGAGTCCCAGAAGAAAGTCCAAGCAAGCATGAGGAGTAGGGCTGCAACAACAAACCGATAAAATCGATAAAAATCGATTATTAAAAGCGTTGGCAAAGAATTTCATTATCGATTCGTTGTGTCGCGCGATTTATGCATGCCTTGCCATGTTGCGGAGCCGATTACATCACCCACAGAGCGTTGTCAATGCTGGCTGACCTAAATAAATTTTACGAAAAATAAAAAAAATTACCTGTAAAGATCAGCCCTCTCTGACTCTCGAGTGAAAAGTAGAGACTTAGAACTTTAAACCAGTTTTTATATTGTGTTGTTAGGCCAAGTAGCGCCGAAGTTATGATAAAAAGTATATGCCATATTTAATGTTTATAAAAGACGGTCTGATGCAAGCTGCAGCGCAACAAGGAAACACGTGCGGGGG
>NW_013952602.1:780021-788672 GCF_001266775.1 Austrofundulus limnaeus
GGGATATATCATATCGTGACCCCTCTGTCATGATATGTATCGTATCGCCAAATTCTTGCCAATACACAGCCCTAGCTGTGAACATATGCAACACAATTAATCCTTTTTTAATTAAAGCTGCATTCTCAACATGTCCATCTAGCCCAAATCATAGCCACGTGAATAACCTTTGTGACAAACCAAACTGTTTGTAAATCCGTCAAGATTTTAGCGAGTAAAACGTCTCTTGTTTGTGTAAATCACTCACATCAATACAGTTTCCACAGTCACTGCTAGTTTGCTAGCTGTACCAAGATAGCCGCCGTGTGACGATGCCGGAGACTCCGCCTAAGCTTATCTAGCCTTTTATAAATCTGCTTCAGAACCACTTATACTGGGTCAAGTCAGAAAGAACCAACAAGAATGAAGCAAAAAGTAAAGAATTAGAGAAAATTATAAATGTTAAATGTAAATAAATTCTAATTAAAAGAAATTTATAATAGTTTTACATCTAAAAATCATATTTTATTCTATTTTCCTCATTCAGCAACCTATTAAATTTCTGTTACGTTTCATGTATGAGAAATACACATTTTTTTCAGTCTGTATTTAATACAACTGGCAAAATAAATTGTTAAAATAGTTATGTGCTTCTGTTTTTTTAATTCAGGAGATTATAAAAAAATCCTTCATGTTATGAAAAGACCCTCTTGATTTAAGCGAAAACTCCAGTTTTTAAGAAAATGGCTGCTTATCAATTAATTGTTAGTCAATCTATTAGATAAATCAACTTCAGATCAATTAATTAATCAATAACTTGCACCCCTAATTTATACAGGAATGAAATTAATTTTTATCTACTCATATTCATGTAATTAAGCGTTTTAATGATTTGGCCGATTAATCGAAAAAAATAATTGACAGATTAATRAATTATTAAAATAATCGTTACTTGCAGCCCTAATGAGGAGAACATGCAAACACCAAAGATTCTGGGCCTGAACCGGGGATCAAGCCTAGGATCTTCTTGCTGTGAGGCAATAGTGCTAACCACCGAGCTGCCCAAATATGCCAAAAATATTATACTATAAGAAAAACTACAAATTTACAAGAACAGCATTTCCCCATAAACACTGACTGGTAAAAAAAATAATAACAACAAATCCCAGTTGTGCAGAATAAAAAAAAACGTTCCGTCAACTTCTTTGTGTGGCAAATTTAAGACTAACTATGAAACCACTAGGGGTGTCCCGATCCGATATTGATATCGGTCCGATATCAGCCAAAAAATGAGTATCGGATTTTATCGGCCTGCATAAAAAATGTCCGATATAAGCGCTCCGATATTAGCAGTCCGTTCCAGCAGTTCACTGACTCCACTTCCAGTGTTTCTATCCAGCAGCGCTTGGATCCAGCATGTAGCGCTCACATGATCACAACAACATGCAGCGCTAACAAGTTAGCAAGAATGTCAGCAGAACTTTCTATTTTCATCAGAAACAGAGTTGCAGCTAAGTGTAAAGTTGTCACGCACAAGTTTTCCGAGGGGGAACAGAACCGTGTTTTAAACCGGAGCGACAACTACTCTCCACCCTGGAAGCAGCTTTGCGMTTRGGCTCGGTTRGTTCAGCCTCGGTCCAGTGACCGCACACAGCCGCGCTGTTTCGGAACCTCCTCTCTGGTCTGGTCGGTGGTTCTAAGCTGGCAGAAGCGAGGACAGCACGCTTACAGTTTTGACATCCCGTGGATTAGRTCTTGATGGACAGAAGAAAGGAGAGCGCAGCTTTTATTTTGAAATATAAGCACGACATGACGAGAGCAGTGATAAAATCTGCTCCCTGCAGGAGCGAGAGGCTAATCTCCATATGATGCTCAGAAAATGCAGCAGTAAGAAAGGTAGCTATCAATTTAAATAACTGACTAATTCTTACTATTTATTTTTTGCTCTTATTAGAGTGATGTTTAATCTGTTTACACACTTGTTTGAGTGAAGATTAAGTGCAATGATCGCGTTGTTTTAGTTACAGTCAGTAAAATTYGAGCTGTGGACTCTTAACTTTGAACAGACAATAATGTGGGCTTTTGTTTTGTCCCCACCTTCAGTTTTTTCCACCATAAAGCAGCACCAGGCTGACAGGTAGTAAAACAATAACCAAAGTGATTTTGAATTGTTATTTTATACTTTAAAAGAACATTTTGTTTTTATTATATTTTATTTTTCAGGGTATTATAATTTATTTTATTAAATTGTATAATGTTCTTCAGTTTAAAATGTATGTGATCCATTGGTTAAAAATAAATGGGTCAGTTTTTCTCATACCTACTCTTTTTCACTGTTTGACTTGATCAAGACTTTTCTAAGATTTTACATTACAAAATAGGTAAAAGTGTGTGACTTTTACTGTTATGATAACGGGTCAATATCAGTATCGGTCAATATCGGTATCGGACAATTCTCAAAGTTGTAATATCGATATRGTATCGGAAGTGAAAAAGTTGTATTGGGACATCCCTAGAAACCACACAGCAGCAGTCTCAGTAACAGGGCAGCCTTTTTTCAACACATCATCTAATCAGAATATTAACAGCCGACAGCAGCATTATSATTATTTTATTAAACAAAATGGACAATATCTTGTTACATCAATATTTTGATAGACCTAATCAAGCAAACTGTGTCCTACGAACAAATATATTATTTAGCAATCTCCATCGCTCTGCTTAACCTTTTCCACCTGTAGAGAAACTGGGTAATATTTTTTAGGCTGCCTTTTTAATTAAGCTGAGTAGAAGTAGCAGTACACCCACTGTATCAGTATGAGATGTTATCCAATGGTGCATTAATGAAGCATTGTCAGCTGTGAACACAATGTGCTGAAACAGTCCCCTTATTTACATATTGTTAACACGAGGCTAACCCTAATTTATGTGGGCGTAGTAATGACTGGAATTTTACAAGTAAAGCTTGGCACGCTAAAATCTGCATTGCAAAACAGAATGGAGCAAAAAAAAAAAAGCTACATTCATAAAGCGTCCCCCATGAAGATAACCTGCAGGACGCCAAACATGTTCAATCATTCATAGAGAGACACTGTGGGCACTTTAGATTCTGGGAATTAACGACACATTCTCAAAAAAGTTGTTTAAAATTATTAGTGTGAGAAATAACTTAAAGGTTAAATAATAAAACAGGACATGAAATCCAATCAGGATGGTGGAAATACAATGCAGATGAAACCCAATTCGGTTGATTACAATGATTCATCTCCATTTCAATTACTGTGCCAAGCTGAGACCATTTTACCACCAGAAGCTTTTGATGAAAGCTGCAAATCTCTGACTTCAAATGGAAATGAACATGTGAAGCCATCTCACCTTCAAAGGTGTGTTGATCCACAACTAGCAGACTGTGAACCTCCACTTCCTCACCAAAGGAGGTCTCGTGTGGAGAAGTGCTGCTGGGGAACAGCTTGCTGGAGCTCACGCTGCTGGAGAGAGCCTGTAAATTTATGAGATTAGAACACAAAGAGAAAGGAGGACAAAGACCAACATAGTTCAGGGCAGAAAAAAATAGACAATTCAAATCTCTATTTCTGTATGAGCTGTGGGAACATCACAGTCGGCACCATCTGCAGCAGCAGATGTGCAGCATTTAAAATCAGGTAAACATCATTCTGGTCATCACATGCAGCAGGCTCAGCGGCAATAAACACAAACACAAATAAAAGCGCACACGTGCCTCTTTGGAAAATCTATAGAGCTTGGCTGAATAGACAACACGTGCCGCGATTGTAAACCTGACAAAAAAGCCTTTTTGAATTTCTCTCCAAGGAACCCGGTTGCTTGTGCTGCTCGCTGTCGGTGACTAAAGCCTCACTGTCTTTACTGTCAAAAACTCAAAACAAGAGTTAATTAACTTTCATGTACTTTGATTTAGCTCAAACAGAGGCTACATTTAGCTTAATTAGGCAAAAACGCTCAGAGATGTTATTGAGGCATAAAGTAATGGTCCTGTCTATATTTATTTATTGTGCACTGCTTGGAAATCTTGTTCCTGTAAATGAGCAGACACATGTAGATAGATTTCTCATTTTTCACTGTGGTCATGTCTTTGATGTGGTGCCATAAAAAAAAGAAAAGAAAAAACAAGGACATTTTTGCAGCATGTGGATAATTGCTGTGTCCCACACAAGTACGGGATAAGAGGATGTGTGCAGGTATCAGTCATGTTTTTAAACTGCATGTATTAAACTGTAATGTGTGTGTATAAATGACACAAATACTGTATGTCACAATTGACTGATGTTGCATGCAGCTCCATATTGTCATATTTTTTACACACCACATTTATGCAAGTTTAATGCATTTTTTAACTTTATCACTGTTTAACCAGGCAAATCCCACTAAGATCGCAAAGCCCTTTTTAAGGGAGGCCTAATAAGAGCATTTATTTAGAGTATAATACGACCCACCATTTTTTGAGCTTAAAAAAAAAATTTTTTTTTAAATCTTATCCTTGTGTATAATGCTTCTCCTTATTTCATAATTTCAGGACTTTCAGTTTTTGCTGTGTAGTCCTCTAGTAGGGAAACAGATTATTTTAAGGGACCAACACCTGTGGATGCTTCTGGAAGTTGCTGAAAATGATCTGGTCCCAGAGCAGAAGTCAGTGGTTAAATTAAGATGGACAGCTTCAAAGAGTGCTTGTCTGGTCTTATTGCGCATGCAAACAAGCAACTGACATCCATGTCTACTTTCCATTTCTGCATTGAGGTTAACAAAAAAATGTATTTTTTTTCCTCTTTGAATTTATTGTGAAAAAATAAACTACTGTTGTTGTTTATATGCTTAGTTACGTACAACATATTCTATTATTAGGACAGAGAGAGAAATTAAGATAATGTCTCCCTCATTAGACAATACTTCTGTTATATACAAAAAATATTAAAACCTTATATCACAGTACATTAAAAAAAAATCTGAATTTACTCTCATGTATAATGCCACCCCCCAACTTTATAGATGGTTTTGGGGGTTATGTTTTTGCAATATACACACATAAAGATGGTAATTACAAAAATTATCAAGTCTAACCAGTGAAATATTAAAGAGATGAAGACTTTTTGCAGTGATTAACTGGCATAAAATATTACAAGAAATCCCAAAAACGCGATGCACAACAAGGCATTTGTTTTATGAAACATTCTCATATAAAACTGTAAATTTTATGTTTACTTTAATATTCTGGGACAATTCTGTCTCTGGCACCAATTTGTCAGTAAAGCATTATCTTCCTCACAAAGTTAAAAGCCATTTTAAAGCCATCATTTGCTGTTACTGAGCCWGCCCCACAAGCAAGCACCCCTGCTTAAAATTATGAGAATGACCTTTATTGTGAAGTGCTGCCCAAATAATATTGTGGTGCAGCATGGGTTTCAGCTTTGGTGTAGTAAAATTGAAATTTTAAGTTTTTTTATTGATAAAACTAAAACTAAAACAAACAAACAAACAAACAAACAAACAAACAAACAAACAAACACTGAGGTTATGTTTAAAATCAGTCGACATTTCACTTCTGGCAGATCTACTTGATGTCAATGAAAACATTTATCTTCCTGACAAGATTTTAGTTAATTAATTTTATTCAACATACTTGATTACATCAAAGTAGGAGGGAAAAAAACCCTGGGGTGCTTATTATCCACGGTACCTGAGTGCTGGCACTGGGTCTCACGGCAGAGGTGGTGCCGCTCACATCCTGAATCTCCACTCTGTTGGACAAAACCCCAAAACACTGCGAAACCTCCTGGTAACAGATCCGCCTGATCAGTTGTCAAAGGGATGGTGGGGGAGAAAGGATTATGAAAAACAGGCAGATAATTAATGCATTTATTTCAGGTTCAAATGCAAGTCTGCTTGAAGAGTGGACTGACTTTGGAGACTCATAGAGTGGAACTGTGCGGATGTGGAGTTTCTGAATTTCATCAATGGTTCCGATGGTCAGAGTGCTGTTGTTGGCCAGAGCCAGACTAAAGCAAAAAAAAAAAAAAAAAAAAAAAAACAAAAAAAAAAAAACAACAGCATAATTAATACTAAAACAAGACAGGAATATGCATCCTTGTCTGACAGGTGAAACAGAGGGATTGTATGTTTTCCTGCAGCCAGAGGAGAGTAATCTGACACAGCTGGGTAAACTCAAAGGTTACAACAGAAAACAGTGAGGTGTTCAAATAAAGGGCTTGGAAACGAGCAGGAAGATTTCCATAAAGATACAATCTGAACAGAGAAGGAAAGGTTTCCCAACACACCTGTCGGGGTAGCCCTCAGAGTTGAGTGGGCACATGTAATTGACCTCCTTGAGGTTGACGTTAGAGAACACCAGCTTGTGGTTGGAGGAGTAGATGACCGTGGGTCGGTCGGAGCAGGCGAAGACGTTGGAAGTGGAAAGGGATCTGAAGGTCCTCAGCACGGTGGGCTGTGTGCCGAGGGTGACTTTCTTACGCTCACTGAGGGCACCTGGGAAAGGGGGATAAGGTTGAGGCTTGTAATTAATTCTACTTTAAAAAGTGGATGAACCAGTTATTGCTTGGATCTGTGGAGTAATTTGCAATAATATTTGTCCTTGCGCGCTCAGTGAACCCCTGAGCATCATATAAAAAAGAGAAAGTGTTTTCCATGTGTCCTTGTCCAGATTTATTTTTATTTTAGTGCAGCCAGCCATTATAATAGTCGTACGTTTCTCAAAAGGCATGTTCTATTCGTGTCCTTGCATCCTGCTTCTTTAACATCCACTGAATGGATATGATCTGAATAAACCAAAGTAAATAAGTGCATTTATAGACACACTCATATCCTCTTTGTGATGTCTGCTCTGGTTTTGCTCAGTTCAGGGCCAGTAGTTTTCAGGGGAAGTGATCTGATTATACTCACATCCCTGTGTGTATTCTTAGAACATTATCCAAGTTACTGCACTGAGACTATCGTTTAGGCAAAGATTGTAATAAATGTCTGCACATTACAACTGAAAACAATAAAAAGCAGCAACAATTTCTAATTGTTTAAAATGGTATAATAATCTATTTTTTAAGGTGAGAAATTGTAGATTTTCTTTTGAGTTAAATTAATGTATTAAAAGTTGATGGTTTGAAAAACATGCGAGTGGGCGATGTCATTTTGGTCTTTAAAAAAACTGTTTTGGTCATTAATCACAAATGACAATAAGATGCATCTTTAATGGAGCACTTTTTAACACCTGACTGCACTTCAATTTAGAGTCTCATAACTTGTTAATGTCCTGACGGGTGAGTGAAGATTGATGTAACCTAAGTTCTAATTACTCAACAAACACAGCCACAAAAACAGACCTAAAAGGTAGATATTAAAATAATGAATCTAATGATTTATTCAAAATTAAATCAACCTCAAAGTCAGTTTTAATGAACACTGATGATTAGGTATATTTAACCACCTCAATTTCAATTCACAAGCTTTACAAACTGTTGTAAATTGTTTTGTGTGTCTCCTAATCTACAATGAACCACTGAGGTGCTATCAGCTGGGTATGTTGACTGGATGATGTCATTTCGGTAACATCACCCACATTTTTTCGAAGGCATTAGAAAGCCTTCATCAGAAACGTGGGTTTGAAATTATTCAGCAGGCTGGCACCATCTATTAAAAAAATAATAATAAAGACAAAAAAAAACCTAATATGAGGGTGATGCTGCAATCTGGATGAAAACGAGCATTTTTGGAGGCTTTTACATGGCTTCATTTGGCACTGTTTTAAATGTCAAATCTGATTATTAAAATGACTAAAGTATGCCTAAGCTGCATAGTCATCACACATGCAAAACTATTGTGGACACGAGCATTTAAAGCAAAACTGCTAGCAGCAAACAGCAGAGTTAATGAGTAACTGCTAATTAGCATGAAGAACTAAATGCCTGCATTCATTTTTACATTCAGGAGTGACGAACAAAACAAGCCATACAGAATAACTAATTATTCATAAGTTACTTAATAATTGACCTTGTTTTTTGATACGGTACGTTCAAAGCAACAACTATAAGACTTTTCCCCAAATGAGAGGGAAAAAAACAAGTTATTTTCACTGAAAAAGCTCCTCTAGGAAAAAGACATTTCATCCCTAACCAACACCAATAAAACAGGTACGAGTTTAGATCAAAACTGTATTTTTCGGTCATGTTTGGAAGGTTGGCTTTACGGCTTTAAAAGTTCTTTCGATTAAATCATGGCCTTCATTTTACACGAACACGTTGGATGACAGCGGATCAATACCAGCTGGTGAATGAGTTTCTAAAGCCTGAAAAGATTCTCCACCGTTACACCAAAGCATCTCGCTMGCAGTCACACAATTCTACACGAAACAAGGTTTTGCAAAATGTCAATGTGCCTCACGCACGGAGGCACCAATCAGGCTGAAAGGTCTGAGCAGCTCGCGTCTAATGGGCGTAGTGATGGTGAGAGGAAACCTACCGCTCTGCAGGTCTAAACCGAAGTAGAAGAGTGCGCCATCTCCCAGGGCACACAGCAGGTAGTAGCTGCCTTCAAAGGTGGTCATTAGGATGGAGCGAGGGATGATTTCTGAGAAACACACACACACACACACACACACACACACACACACACACACACACACACACACACAC
>NW_013952602.1:788704-793666 GCF_001266775.1 Austrofundulus limnaeus
CACACACACACACACACACACACACACACACACACACACACACACACACACACACACACACAAATAGGTCATTTATTTTTCCTGCACTTTGAAGTTAACAGATTTCACAGCAACAGTGATAAAACCTGCAAATATGACTTTTTCCTTTGGCTGACTGTAAACATTTCTGATAAACATTTGTACACTGCAGGATAAAAAAAAGGATCTTATTTTCAGTTCCAAAGCTTTTTGTTTCTCTAACCGCAGGCTTGTTCCATCAGGATGGTGTTCTACAGAAAGCAGAAGTGTTATATATTAAAAAAAGTCAGTCAAGAAAAAAAAATTARATATATTTTACTGAATTCAAATCAGAAACATAATCAGTGGTGAAAATGAACATATCTTAAGGCAAAAAGCTGCAGAGGAAAAAAAATAGTCTGATTCAAGTGATAGAAGTAAAACGTCAATACTTCGAATAGCTTGTAAAGTTTTAAATTAAAGTTTTTCTGCTGAAGTTCTGCTCTCAAATTGGTAGATTTTCGTAAGAAAACGAGAACATACTTTTAAAACTTTAAGCATTAAACAGCTGCCTATCAAARGTGGTGGAAAAACTGACATTGTGGAAATATATAAGATGTTCTTCATGAATAAATCCTTTAATTGGAAGAATAAATTCTACCCAACTCAGATCACCTTAATGTGAACTTATTCCCCGCTTCTTCTCATAAATACTTGTTATAAGTGTTTAAAAGGTACATTAAAAGCGTAGCAGCATAGCTGAAGCTCAAGTGCTCATCAAGGTACATACAAAAAAGTATTAAGCACTTTATGCAAAAGGCCATTTACATTATTTAATTAGAGCACATGCCTTGGATTTTTTTTATATAAAGCTTTTAAAAGATCTGGTTCTACCATCTGTACCTCCCACATGTTACAGCGTCTACCAGAGTTCAACGAATAGCTGCCTGAGCAGAACTACTGATAAGGCAAAAGAAGTTTAATGTGCAAGACCCAAAAAATTAAATGTCCCAAATAAAACCAAGAGAAGTTAATTTATAACTTTTATGGACATTTAGGTTTTTAGCATGACTGAGCAGTTTTCCCCATTTTAAAAGAATGGCCTGCTGGCTCTGGTTTCATGTTTACAAAGAAATATATACAAAAAATGCTTTTGATTTCTAATTCTTAGCACAAGATCAAAATAGCTGAACTAATTATGCTGCTACATAATCGGCTGTGAACCAGCCAAGGGCATAAAATCACCCCCTTCCAGGTGATCCTACCATTGCCTAGTTGTGCACAGAAGTCCTTCAACAGAAAAACATTCACCAGAAGGAACTCCTTCCAAGACACCATCTAGAGACTCCAAGAAGGCCAGATTATCTGAGCTGATGTTCAGTGAATAAGTACAAAAAACACTTGTCCAATGCCTCTCTTCCAGAACAACTCCAGAGTAGAAAAGGATCAGTCATTCTCTAGGACAGGGGCGTGAAACTCTGGTCTTTGAGGGCCAGTGTCCTCTATGTTGTCTATGGCTGTGTCTCAATTCATGGGTTGCACGTAGACTGTGGCTGACATTGGCCATAGTCTACGTCGGCCGTAGGCTGCTTGTGTCGCCCGCATAATAATCATATGTTTGCATAACCACGTGCTGCCTTGTTAGCATGGTGATACGTTTTTATAACCATGGCTTCATTTGTTTTTTTAAAGTATAACTTCACAAAATTCAGTAAAAAAAAACATTACAACTAAATAAACAAAAAGCATTAATAATTTGGATTTAGCTCCAATATCAGTACATGTAATTGCGTTTTATTTATCATTTCATTGCATCAAGTTTCTTCAGCTAAGTTGCTTAACTTACATTCTTTGGTCTGTGATAAAAAATAAAATAAAAATAAAAAACATCCGCCGTAAAAATTTTTTCTGTTCCATCTGTTGATGGCACAATGAATTCTGGGGTACAGTTGGCCGCGTAGGATACTTGGATGCAGCCTACGTTTTCGGGGTTTTGTCAGTCGCGTGAGTAGGTGCTTATAAATTGGAACAGCCTACGGCACGGAGCAGTGACATAAGTGGCTGACAAATGTGCCCGACATCGGCTGCAACCCAAGAATTGAGACACGGCCTTAGTTTCACTGCTTCAACACACCTGATTTAGTGACTCAATTAACTCTTCAAACTCTGGTGAAGTTTGTTAATCATCCATTCATGCAAATCAAGTGTGTTTGAGCAACTATATCGACTTGCTGTAACTCACAAACATGTTCTGGCTCCTATAATGTCAGTCAGGCGACATTGCACGAACCTATAACCATTTTGGTATGCCAAGAATCAACAAGCTGTCCCCACAAGTGCTCATATGGAGGTGGCTTTCTAGATTTTCTTCCCAGCTAGGGCCAACCAAGCCTCAGGATCCTATGCTCCACCACCAGGCATTCAATGAAAAGCTTCCTTSCAGGCCTGGATCCATGATGCTGCCCTGGTTGCCTTTATCTGAGGCTGTCTGTCAGTCTATTGTGATCCGACTCTGTTAAAGCCTTTGAATAGCTTTTACTCTGATCCCTCCTGAGGCCAATTTGCCAAGGCACTAACGCCCCAAACAACATAGACCCCAGGTTTACGGGGGTACTCAAACCACATTAATATCCATTCTGCAAAGGAGCTCATTTAATCAATACTTGACAATACCCGTTTATTGTCAAATAAAGCATTTGTAAAGTTTTTTTTTAAAGTTACAGCAATGACAGCTAATTTTAAAACATAAAAGAAACCTGAAAGTAGAAATATAAAAATCTATTATGTTATATCATAAAACTTTTGGTTCAAATTGGTTTAAATTACTAATGTTTTTCAGCCTTTTTCCGTTGGTTTTGCACATATCTAGAAACACAAAGATGCTCAACAAGGCATCAAAATGTCAATTTTGCCCGACTTGATTTGATGTTTTCTCCTCCATGCCTAGCTTTCTCTTTAAGCCAGTACCAGCCCTCCGTGTTTCCTGTCTGTGAATTTCAGCCTCTCCTTCCTCTCACCTCCGCCCAGCATTTCTTTGTGCAGTGGGGTGAAGCAGGGCAGCTTGAGGACACGGGCGGAGATGTCAGTCCACAGTCCCACGGCGCAGAGCAGCGACTCGCCTCCCCCCTCCCCCAGAGGCGTGATGTCCAAGCAGGCAACCTCATGCTCCATCTCTGTGGTGCTGAGGAGGAAGAGTTGACAAAAACATCAGCCGGCTTCCCAGTGAGCTCTGCGGAGCGTAAACTTCGAAACACACAGCAGACTTAAATAGCTCATGAGATAATTGTGTTAGTGACACAGAGCAGAAGTTCAAATTGATTTCTAATCTCATGAGCTGCACCAATTAATAAATGTTAAGACAGATGTTGAGTCAGGCAGTGAGGTCACACTACCAAGTTATTAGAGAGCTATTATTATCCCAAAAACTATAATGAGACTTTATCGTCATGATTTCCATAACAACTCCACTTTAATTGGAGAATACACATGCTCTTTTACAAAGATGGCACATATAATTCTTCTTAGCATACTTTTATTTTAATTTGAATACTTACTGGACACATTTTAGAGTTGAGAGATACTCTTAAGTATGATTTGCTTCAAATTTTTATAGTTTTACTGAAAAAAAAAAAGACTGGATGAAGTTATTGCAGTARAACTACAGCTATAGTTTTTAAAAAGAAGCATTTCAGCTTTTTACACATCATTAATAAAACTAGGCGTATGTAGCTTTTACATAATTTTATCACTTCCAGCTAAACAGGTACTTTACTGATGCCAACCAAACATGATTTCATGGCTCTGATGAGGCCTTTTACTCAGTTTCTTTCATTTTTTCATTATTTACAAAACATTTAAAGATGCAAACAAAGACTCTGCTTGGAGCAGCCCTTCTGGCCTTGTTACAAACTGTGTCTTCCTCTCAGAGAAAATAAACATCATTGTGCATTCTGTTTTACTGCAATAGGCACCCCAGACAACATAAAAGTAAACATTTATACTTGATTATAAAGGTGTACCCAGACTGGTACTGATGCTGCTTCAGGTTAAATACAGGGTGCCTGAGGGTCTTGCAGCATGTCATCAGGCTGAGTAATCATACAGACTTATTATTCAAAATGCATCCAAATAAAGGTAAGACAATGCAGACCAATAACAAACTTAAAAAAAACTATGACCCTCAGAGAACAACTGGAATAAATGGTTTGACTTTTATTTTACAGCTGTTCTGTTGAGAAATTTGCATAGTTCATTTGTTAAATTCTTCATGGCTGTTGCGCTACATTAACTACATAATTACCTAACAAGCAGTTTCCTTTTCAGACAAATTTCTACTCTAAAAATAATAATATATTAAGCCAACTGAGTAGTTTTACCTGTGAAGTTTTTATACTTAAAAACACAACTATGGGAATCAGGTCAGATGTTTCTTTCTGTTCCAAAGTCTTATTAATGAACAAGCTGGCTCAGTCTGTAAAAGTCTCATCCTTCCAGCAGAAAGTGTCCAATATTTCCTCACAAACTCAATATTTTTATAATTGAATTGAATTGCAGCCAAACTCACTTTCCTTCAGAGAGGAAGTTTAAATGTACTAATATCAGGAGAGAAGGGTTTTTAATGAATCAAGAATGACAAGGAGTAGAATTTAATCATTCTAAATCTGGGAAAACAGAAACTAAAAGCTGATCTTGGAAAAAAAGAGCTAATGGCTAAACCTGACAGAACAGTAGCTAAAAGCTTAAAAAGTGAGAAAAGTAGTAACTAATCCGGGCAATATAGCAGCTAAAAGGTAAACCTGACACAACAGTAGATACGTCAGTAGATAACAGCAGAAAATATTCCAGTCAAATGTCCCAACTTTCACGTTTTTGAAGAGTTTTTTTTATTACAAAAAATGTAAAGTTGAATATTTCAAAATCTATAAAGTTGCAAAAAGCAAATATCCTGAATAAGCTGAATGATAC
>NW_013952602.1:795596-812292 GCF_001266775.1 Austrofundulus limnaeus
AATTTTAATACAAGAACAAGTAAAAAAAAGTTAAGACTTGACAAAATTACATTTAAGACCTTGGATGAAAATCTGGGTGGTTTTAAGACTTTTTTTAGGCCTAAAATTTAGATTTTCAGATTTTAGATTTTAGACTTTTTAAGACCCTGCATGAACCCTGAATAATAATCTGAATGATAACTGAGTGGTTAAAATAGCTTAAAGCATGTTGAAGTAGTTAGGAGTCCAAAACACACAAGATACTCTACAAACAGAAAAACAATAATGTGACTGCTGACTCAGCATTCACGCAATAAACGTTTGTGAGACTCTGTGTCCTACCTGATCTGTTTGAGTTCGCCGGCTAAGATCTGCAGGTAGTAAAGGGCTCGTCCCACAGCGAGCACCACTTGTGTGTGGTTGCAGGCAGCTACGCTGATGTTTTTCCCCTGCGGCTCCTTCCATTCACTCACCAACACCTTGCTGTCCTGAAGCACCAGGCGCACTGAGCCTGATGTGATCTGAACGGACACAGATTTTTGTTTTTAGAAAAAAGAGCAGCATTTCTGGAAAAAGGCAGAAGCTGATACAGAGACAGAGTCAAACTATGTAAAATTAGGTTGACTCGTTTTTCTTTTTACTTAATAGCAAATGTAACTTTTCGCAAAGTTTTTTTTAAATCTCATAAATTGTGACAATTTAATTTAAAAATTATTTTTTATTAAATCTCACCAGTAATTAAAGTTAATGCATAAAGATGTTAGGGAGGTGTTGAAAAAGAACAAGGTTCATCTCTGTAACATTGGTTGAGCAAATAGAAACTGAAGGTTAAATAAAAGATAAAATGTTGAATATGAGCCCAAGATAAAAGAAAGCCTTACATTTTGTTTACCAGGAACTTGTTCAAATTTTAACTTGTTAATGAACAATTTACATCCATACTCACAAGAAAAAGTTAAATAAAAAGGAACAGTTGTACAGAGAAAAGATTTATTAAAGAAAATGATGAGTGATAAATGTCCAGCATTTATTTTTCCTAAACAGTTTTTGTTTGAATGAATTACCTGCCTCAGTTTTTGGTAAAATACAAACTTAGTCTTCCAAAATGTAATTATTTAAAAAGGAGCCATGCAGCAATAAAAAGCAAGAAATTAAAGAAAATAATGAGGAGTTACAGAAGCCTCATTAAAAGACTACAGCTGGTACAAAGAAGAGTCCAACTACAAATAGAGGTGTTGAACTTTAGGAAAAATAAAAAAACTAATAATGTGTTGGTTTAATGAAATGTGAAACTAACATATTTTCAAAGCAGGGTCCTTAATAGAATCCTTGAAATCAATTGCAGATGGCAGAGAACTAAATGGTTCWATTTTGAAGGCTTGCAGTGAGCTAAAATTCAGAGGCTATTCACAGAGGAAGAAGTGGTTTCAGTTTTTGTGAATGTTAAATGTGTTTTTCTTCAGAGTGTTCGTTATATTAGAACACACTGATAGCATCTATCAGCACTGTTTGATTATCCTTTAAGTTTCTGTTTTTTAGCCAAACTCAGAGCTTTATGAAGGATTTCACCACAACGGCACTTTTAGCGTAAAGTCTTTTTATCTGCAGGCTAAGGTACTAAAAACAAAACAGAACAAAACGCTAAACAGGCTGTTTTAAATGTTACAAAAATGCTAAAGTTGCAGTTTAACACAACTATTTTAATTAGCATTAAGTATGGCTGATTTTGCTGATATTAGGTAACAAAAAACATTTTGAGCACATTAGAAATTTTGTCCAGGGAATTGTGCTAAACGAGTTGGGTAATCTCCAACCTTTTAACAGTTGGAGCGATGATTTATCATCTGGACCAAATCGTATGATTTTATATTTCTGTAAACCACAAATATAGCTAATGAAGACTTATATGGAATTATTTTAAGGAAACTAAAAGGAAAGTGAGGAAGAGAGACAACAAATGATAACGATTACTGTCTGGAGAACCCTGATGTCTGCTGCATTTATCAACTTAAGTCCTATTGAGATTTCAATCTGGACCTAAGTGGTAAACACTTAATTTGATTTAGAGATGTGTTGGTGTGAAATTATGTTTATGGCCAATTGTTCATTCAGTTCCACACCCACTGGTCTTTTGCTTTCTGATTCCCCCCTGAGAGGAGACATTTTCTAACGCGCTGCATTGTTTACCCCCTGCGTTTTTAAGATTTCAGCCATAACATACTGAGTGGGTCGGCACAGTCGACTTGCTCCAACTCATTTACTAGAATGAGCTGCATACAGTTTTTACTGCGAGGTTAATTAAAAAGAGCACAGCCCGGGCACACAGTGTATGTGCAAAGATGATGGACCAAAATAATGAGCCACAACAGGGCTAAAGGCTGCAAAAGGCTGCAAAGTCAGGCATTAACTTGTGTTGGGTTTGGCACTATAAGCAACATGCTAAATGGCTTTGTGCTCAAAAAATTCCAGTAATCCAAGTTATATCTTCTACAGTACTTTGTTTTAGTCACTTGCCTCCAAAAGGTGAGGCCAYACAATTGTGTTTTTGCCAGTGTCTGCAATGTGTTTATGTGTGATAAAATATCTCCTAAACCACTGGGGAGACAATAATGAAACTTGCAGAATATAACCACTGACTGRAGGTCTAAAATTGATCATCTTTTAGAGTGAGCCCAGATCAAGATGGCTCCACAGTCAACTGACCTTACATGCAATGTTTTTGTCAAATGTGTAGATACATTACATTTAAAGTTATGTATTTGTAGCCGTGACTGAGAGCCATTCAGAACACATAACTAAGTCCTATTCACTGCACAAGGTCTACACCAGGGGCTAATCTACTAAACTGCTCCGGGGGCCACAGTTACTGCAGGTCAACAGCTCAGGGGCCGAACATCCAGCAATTAAAGTAATTATGTAAATAAACCAAGTATTACAAAGATCTGTTACCTTTGATATAGTTTATTTTGCTGTATTTAATCAAGGATATAGCATACACAGAACCCTATAAAATATCAATTTTGTCATGTGTGTCTTCTTGAAATGGGTGTTCTTGAATGTAATTTCATTGTGCTCTGTACAATGACAATAAAGGCATTATCAATCAATCAATCAATCAATCAAAAGTAGTGATAATTAAACAAAAAGAACACATTATGCCTCCTATTTAACAAATATTATTTTGACATATCTGACTTACCAATTTTTAAACCAATTTTATTTTCACTTTCATAGTTTTATCTTCCACTGCTTGTAGTTTTAACTGTCTTGGATGTTCATAGAAATGTTTTTATCAGCTTCTAGCCAAGACTCTGATGTTTCTGTAGATACCAAACATGTCTGTGTTTAACTAAAAGAACTTAGTGTAATTAAAGTAGAGAACCGGGGGGTTGGGCTTAAGAAATGTATGAACCAATTGGCGGGCCGAACTTTGGTCACTTGCGGGCCAGATGTGGCCCACAGGCCGCCAGTTAAATAGCCCTGGTCTAGACCTAAAACTGTTACATTCACTTTTACAGTCAACTTTTTRTGTCAGTTAGCAACAAAACCACTGAATGGATTTTAATGAA
Organism: Austrofundulus limnaeus; assembly: GCF_001266775.1. NCBI lineage: Eukaryota > Metazoa > Chordata > Actinopteri > Cyprinodontiformes > Rivulidae > Austrofundulus > Austrofundulus limnaeus. Next base: position 799,145 of record NW_013952602.1, read on the forward strand.
ACTCTTGGAATGTAATCATTGGATGTAAATTTACAACTAGTTAACATTAGGAGTCGATTCAAGATGGCTACTATAGGTAATCAGCATTAACAACCACAAAATGTCAATAACTCATATTTAATGGATACTGAATTAAATTTGATGTGGCAGTAGCTGACAGRCATTCACAACACWTACTTAGAATGTTACAACTGAGATTGTTACAACATCACATGTGAGATTGCCAAAACGACTTCTTTCGAGRACACTTGAGCTATTACTTTTTTATGGGGTTACTGAAAAAAACYTAAAGTTTCTAACTCTACACTAGGTTATTTTAATAAAAGTTAAAAATTATAACAAACTTCTAATAGACTAACTTTGTGTGAGCCCACAATGCTAGAGTGGAGTAAAAGCCTTGAGATGTGAAAATAATAGCTTTTATCACTCCCCCAAGTAAATAATGAATTTTCATTGAGAGAAACTAGAGATAGAAACYTTTTTAGCATTAAAATATGAGGAGTGTTGTCATAACAACCGAAAGATTAATGGTTAAGGTCTGACTTTTGGCAGAATTCCCAGCAGGTCTTATCTTCATTTCAAAAAGGCAGACAGAAACTTGAATTTAAATGAAGTACAATATCCATCACGGGCAAGTGGAAAGRACACGGAGTCTTGTGGCGTCCTTCATAGTCAGGAATGCCCCTCTCAATCATTTATGAGCCTGCTTCAGCAAAATATAGCTTATGAAATAGCAAAAGGCCCAAATAAAATTTTAATTTTGTGGAATAATGTTGAATTTTTGAAATTTTAAATTCTTACTTTAAACTGAGATTTATAAATACTTTAAGTCAGATCATTTTAAGACATTAGACATCAAACTGGTGTCAAACTAGGAAATGCTCTGCTGATGTGCTTTTGATAAAGTGTGTGCGAGTGTGTGTGTGTGTGTGTGTGTGTGTGTGTGTGTGTGTGTGTGTGTGTGTGTGTTAGTACATACTTGAATAAGCTGTTGATGTGCAACGTTTCCACAGTAAAATGTTTGCTGGTTGTCCACAAAGCCTGGCAACTCAGTTTCCTCAACCTCCTCTCCACTCAGCATCAACACTCTGAGGGAGAAAAAAACACACACTCAAAGATTTGTACAATCAGAACTGCATTCAGACATATCCAGCATACTGCAGCAGCTAACACTCACCTGGTCTGACCCACAAAAGACAACACCAGCATATCATCCGTCTCCCTTCCAGCCTCAGAGCGAAGTGGCCACAAACCTTGAGGGGAATTCAGAAATGGAGAGCTATAAAAGCAAGTTATTTTCTGCACTGCTATAACAGAAATACAGAATCCAGCCAGAAGCCAGTTTTTAACCGTTCCATCTGTTAAATGCAAACATGCTAGAAGATAAACAGGTTGCAGATCTGTTTTTTTCAGAAAGCCATTGATTGGCTAAGTGAATAACTGTCCCTCATCAAAAGGCCGGGGGCAGGAGCCAGCAGCTGGGACTTTTAGGCTTGCGAGTGTCAATAAACAGCTGAGGCTGAACAAGTGCAAGCAGACCTTTTACTGGCCCGTGCGTCTTGTTTAAGCAGCAGACAAATCCTGTGAGGGGAACTTAATTTTGTAGGATTAGGAGGTCGTTAAAACCCGATGGCATTTCTCTACTTGACTGTTTAATACAGCATACACTGGAGAGCTCTTTGGTTTGCTAAATGAAAACAAATGTGGCCAGACCTAACACTGGCAATCTTCCTGGCATTTTGAAAGTAACAAGCCAAGACCTATGACATGAGCGCCATCTGCTCGCGGTCGTGTGCCGAGCCTGGATGAGCAACAGCTGGCACGCTGGCTGGTGAGGCGAACAGATGTGCAGGTTGAAGTGGTTGTGCTGRGAGGTTAGTAAGGCGTTAGGGGCTCCATAAAGTCGGGACTTCAGAGGAAGTCGTCAGAAGAGAAACAGACGCAAAACATAAAGAACACACGAACCTTTGATTCCRGGCAGGTCGATGCTGGCGTGCTCGTGAATCCCAATGCCATTCCGAATGATCCGCAGAGAGCCTTCTTTGAATGCACCTGAGCATGTCACTAGCTGAAATCCACAGAGAGACAAGGATACAGAGTGAGATACAAGATAATTTTTTATTTCATGGCTGGCTGTGTCAAACACGTGTTTCTACTCCTAACTTGTCTGATAATGTCTTGCTTCTTCTATCACTTTTAGTTTTAAAAGACACACGGTCCAGGTTTTATATGATCAATAAATCTATCAGTGACATTTGTGAAAGCTAAACGCAACAGTCCTTAATCGCTGAAGATTGAGAATTAATTACAGGCAATTAAACTTATTGACGTTAGCAAAAAGGAAAATTAATGAGGCAAATCATGAGCAATCAGACTCTCATCCTGTGGTTTAGTTGAAATGAATTTGATGAATCAGGCTAAAAATTCCTTCAATGCTTTCATTTTTAGGGGCTCAAAAATGCAAATCACGATATAACAAATCAACTGCAAAAAGCAATAATGTTGATAGTCTGTTTGGATGTCCTCATGCAAAACATATCTTAAACCACTGAATGGATTTTAATAGAACTCCCAGAAAATAAACAATGAATGTACATCAATACATTTTTAGAGACAAACAAATCCAAGATGGCTGCCACAACTAACCACCTTTAGCAAACACAAAAATAGCTTTACTTCGACTAATTTTACAGACATGGAACTAAAATTTGTTGRGGTAGTAGCTAACATAACAGATCACACCAGATCTCARAATATCACTTGAGATACTGCATAAGATTTGATCAAAACAGGCTATAACACACTGCCTTTCATCATAAAAAGACCTCAGTTTCAAACTCTAGCATGAAAGGCAGCAGGCGATATGCACTCTTCTAATTTAAGCTTTGAAAGCCCTTCACATTTTCTCCTAATGTACAATGCATGTCATGAAGGAAAYACTATTACTGGTGAATAAAGTCAAAGTAAAGCTTCTCATTAAGAAACATGATAGGGGTTAAGATCCAACATCCTGAAGGTTAATAATTCTTGTATCTGTGCAGCCTGACTGGAGTGCACCAGAATGTTATTTATTCATCCAGTCATGCTGCAATAACAGGATTATTACCAGAGCTCACATAATCTCACCCTGTGCCACCTGCCACCCAACAGCTCCATCCTGATGGAAATAGRCATGATGAACCTGGCAACCCACTTAAAAAAAAAAAAAACCTGCTTAATTCCACCCAAGCATGTTGCCTCGTGTACTWGACTGCACTCTCACGCACAGTCCAGCCTCCTGATAATCTTTTTACCTCTGTTTAGATTGTGTTCAGGCTGGTTTTAACAACATTGTTTTATTAAGCTGAACATCTGTGGCCATGATCTTGAGGCTTGACTTCGCACTGCTCTTTCTGAAAGAGGTCWGGTTCCATTTTGTCCTGCAGCTTGTGAATCAGTCTCCTAACACTTTTGGAATTTGTCTTCATCAATTACCCAGGCAAATGCTCTACGGATTTGCAGCAAATGGCAAATTACAACAACTGGGATTAGATTCAGTTTTGGARGTAAACAGAATAAAACGAGTTAGACAGCATGAATGTGTGCAAACAGTCGTTGGCTGATAGTGTGCTGGTCTGTGCCCAGCCAAGTGGCTCAGCGCTCTTGTGGGCCAGTGCCTCTGGAATCACATTCAGTGCCCTGAAGCCTGGTGTCAATTCCTGCCAACAATATCTTCGCAGTTTGATTGTTTCATGTCCCACTGCTTCTGAGGTTCAATACAAAATAAGACACATAATAATAAAATTTTCAAGTCCTCCTTTCAAACTCTGCAGTAGATTTTTTGAAAAACTTACTATCGGAATGATATAATCCTTCAGTGTTATTCTGTATTTACAACTCAATTTAGAAATAAGTTGATGTTGTACAAAACGTAGTTTAAAAATAAAATGCAATGATTTTTAAATCCCATAAATTCATATTTTACTTAACATGGTAAACATATCAAATATTTGAACTAAAAAAAATGTAAAAAAGTATAAATGTTAACTGTTATGGATGCAACAAAAGGCTACAAAAGWAATTGCAACTAATTAAGATAATTGGCAAGAGGTCAGTAAGAGGACTGGGAAGAAAAAATGAATCTGAAAACCGTGTCTAAAAATAGTAGAGCTATTTCAGAATAATGTTCCTCAATAGAAAACTGGAAGTGTTTTGAATATCCCATCTTCTACAGCTCATAACATAATCAAAAGTTTTCAAAAATGTGGAGAGAGATCTGTGTGCAAAGAACAGGGCTGAAAGTCAGTTAAAGTTGAACTTTATTCATTATTAGACTGATTTTGTAATGAACATCAGTGCATGGGCTCAGGAACACTTCCACAAATCATAGTCTGTGAACACAGTGCCAACCACAAATACTAGTTAAAGCTCTATCATGCAAAATAGAAGTCGCACCTAGAAATGCAGGGGTCCTTACTTGGCCAAAACTCTGTTAAAATGGACTGAGACAAAATGGACATTTGTTCTGTAGACAGATAAATCGAAACTTAAATTTATTTTTGGAAACGTTTTCCTCTATACTAGGGMTGTCCCGATACAACTTTTTCACTTCCGATARGATACTGATACTGCAACTTTGAGAATTGATCAATACCAATATTGACCTGATACCATATCAGTACGAATCACACACTTTTACCTATTTTGTAATGTGAAATCTTAGGAAAGTCTTGATCAAGTCAAACAGTGAAAAAGAGTAGGTATGAGAAATATTGACCCATTTATTTTTAACCAATGGATCATATACATTTTAAACTGAAGAACATTCTACAATTTAATAAAAATAAATTAAATGAATTAGAACACCCTGAAAAACAAAACATAATAAAAACAAAATGTACTTTTAAAGTGTAAAATAACAGTTCAAAGTCACTCCAGTTATTTTTTTACTATCTGTCAGCCTTGTGCTGCTTTATGTGGGAATAACTGAAGGTGGGGACAAAACAAAACCCCACATTATTGTCCAATGTCCAACTGTTCAAAGTTAAGAGTCCACAGCAAGATTAGAGCAAGATTAAAGGCTACATGAAAGAAGTACTCTGAAACTATATTTTAAAAATCACACAAGATCTTATTTAAAATGTAGTGCACGAGACTTTAGGCGAACAGAAATAAAAACTCAGCATAGGCAAAAGCTGCCAAATGCCAAGATATTTTTTACATCAAACACTGTGTATTTTTACACATTAGTGTTTACCTGGCCCTGGCCCTGCCTTTCCAGATCCACCACACACATGTCCACTATAGGCCCCAGATTGGTGAAGGTCTCCATTACTGTTACGTATGAGCCCTGCTCGTTACTGTCCACATTGAGCTGCAAAGAAATAAAGGTTTTCTTTACAAAGTGATTGACAGTGTAAACTGGAAAAAGACCCAGCTCTTAAAAATAAAAAAACAGCTAATCAAGCATTTGCAAAAGTGTAAAAACAGAAAAAAGTTACACAATGATTCAGTGTTAATCTTGATTTTCTCCTGTTTGCCACTAAAAGAAGTTTTTGTTTTCAAAGTCACACAGGTTTTAAAATGAATTCAGTACATTGAGTCAAACTGTGCTCACTTTTCTGCTTACCTTTACAAGCTGGGAGTCTCCCAGTCTGGAGCCCACAAACACCACACCGTTGTCCAAGTAGGTCAAGCACTCAGCAATAGACGTCTGTCAAGGAGAAAAACTTTTAATGTTCAAGCATCTTTAACCAGTATTTGTAAATGACACTTTTTTCCAAGCTTCTTAAGTAGTACCATGTTCTATTACTTATTTTATTTATTAACCTTTATTTAACCAGGCAAATCCTTTTGCAGTGTTTACCATACCATACCATACCATACCATACCATACCATACCATACCATACCATACCATACCATAGCATACCATACCATACCATACCATTTAATAAATATTAATAATATTTCTGCTGTTGACCATTCTGTGTAAAAATGAAATACTGATTTAATGTCATGTATTGAAGAAAAACACGCCTTTACTGAACGAGCAGGGAGCATACACATTACTTTTTAAATCTGAAACCTTATTCATAGATAGATGCAGAATTATTTTTAAAATGGTGACATAATAGGTTTCTCAACTAAATTCCTAAAAAAAGAGAATTCAATTAAATTGTCTTTTTTAAAGTCCAGTTTCCAGACAGATAACAGCTCAACAATGTTCAACTGCACTGAAGTCAGTTCAATAATATATTGTGCATTTATTAAATATTYGAGCAAAATTAAAACCTAACTTTTTTTAAACCTTAAGTAAAATCACAAACAAGAAGAACTATTTTTCTCATACATAGCTATATTTTAGACTCATTTATAATATATACTGTATTACTTCTAAACAATTAATATGGACTCCTGTCTGCAATGTCAATCGAAAGCTGCTTATGTCTGCACAAGCTGGTCTAGACAGTTATGAATGTTTTTAAAAGCAATCCATCCACAGCTGAGCACTCAGTCTACTTGATTGCTTCTAGCTGAAGCATCACTCCGAAGTAGAAAAAAGGCTTTTCACCTCTCTAAGCTTGACGGAAAGTCATTACGAGAAAGGTGCTACAAACTAAATACTGTCAGTCTCGTACATAAGACTGAGCTTCAAGCACAATATTAAATACAGTCATTGTCTAAATCCACTTTTAAGAGATAAGCATCAACTTGGCAGTGAGACAGCAGAGAGCTGGGATCTTTTTACCCCCACTCATCTGTACAAGCAAACAGACCCATTAGCTGTTCTTAGGGCCATAAACCATTAAAAAGTCAATTGCAACACAAAGGGGTACTGAGGTAACGAGGAGAAAAGGCAGAAGAGGAAAATCAACAAGCTAGAAAATGGATGGTCAAGACAGGTAGTGAAAAGCAGATGGGAGAAGCGCCAGAGGACAGTCGGGAGGATAAACAGAGCCAAGACAGACAGTGATGAAGCAGCAGAAGGAAAAAGATAAATGAGCACCTCTCCGAGCAGCTCCACATGCAGGTCTTTGAGTGTCACCGTGCCGTCCATTAGCTCCTCTTTCTCCAGCAGCAGCATGAACAGGCGGCCCTCCATGTCGCCCAGCAGGTAGCGTGAACCGTTGYGGTCTACACGGTTGTGGCAGACAATTGTACTTTGCTGCAATTACAAGTAGAAAAGATGAAAATATACAAATGAACACCAACAGGTTGCAGAAGCTCAGTGAGTTAATACAGCACCACACATTTAAACAAAAAAGATGAAAACTGTGGACGCAAACAAAAAACTTTGATTTTCACACAACTTAAAACATCGTTTTCAGGTTCATTCAATCCTTTTAAATGTTAAATGGCCTGAACTTATACAGTGCTTTACACTAAAGTCATTCACCCAAGACTTCGTAAAGCCTAAAAAAGAAGGAATGCAAAGTTTTTTCCACATAGAGCAAGACAATTTAAACTGCCACCTGCAGATTTTATCTATCTATCCAAAAGGTTGACTGCAGTTTAAATGTTATTAAAAACCACAGAGATAAAGGTCTTTCCATCTATCATTGCTCACCACTAAAGCTCAAAGGGTAACGTTGTTTTTGTGTGTGTGCATGTGTATGTTTGTTTTTCAGCATAAGCAAAATATCTCATAAATTAGTAGACAAATTTTAATGCAACACTCAAAAAGTAATCACTGGAGATACATCCACAATTGATGAGTTTATTAGAATCAACCCAATTCAAGATGACCATCAGTTAATTGACATTAGCAGACACAAAAATGGCCATAACTCACTCAATTTTACAAATGCAACTTAAAATCTGGTGAAGTAGTAGCTCAGCATGTACTCTGAGAGCTGTCAAATTTTGCAAGATCTCACAATACTGCATGAAATAGTGATTAACATTTAGGGGTGTCCCAATACCAGTTTTTTCTCAAACCAAGTACCAGTACAAGTACATCAGTTTGGGTACTCACAATGCCGAATACAAATCCTGAGTACCTAAAGTTTGTCAACATGTATGTTTTTTCAGTTGTGAGACAAATCTAGAGCGCCTAGGGCAAGTCTTTGCCGGCACAATAAAGGAGGACACCAGAGGCTGCTCGTTGCCCTGGCACACMGCTAACACAAGCGCCAAGCTGGTTTGGCTGCTGAGATGCACGAGTGATTTCTGTTTGTACTTCAGGCATTTTTTAACATCTGTTATATGAAGAGAAACCGTGCCGACGGGAGAGCTGTTTACACGCAGGAGAGGCTTTCCAAGGACCAACTAACACCTGGAATAAAGGGCTGTCATCGCCTAGGATGATGATGAGTGAGAAAAGGTGGTTGTGAATATTGTTCAGATTTGAGTGGCTGACAGAATCTGCATGACAATGAGAGAGGAAAAAAATACGGCTAGAATAAATTTGATTTTAAAAATGACAGTTAATCAAACCATAGGCAGTTTTACTTCTATGGTGGTAAAAAAATAGACGGATTGAAATCTGTCTTTTTTTAGGTTTCTATTATCATTCATATTTTTGATTAAAGACCTAGAATTCCATGTAGAAAGAGATATCGCCCACCATCTTCCATGCCAGAGTTTCAGACTGACATTTTATGTTGTGAAATGAAGGGAGTTGTAGCAGTAAAAGCCAGAATTCACGCTCAAAATTATGTGTTGTAAATGACCCCGTAACAAAGCCCCACATCATGTTTTAGCTCAATATCTCTAAAATTGACTGAGTTGTGGGCAATTATGTGTTGATTGGTTAGCTGTAGCTCCTGTCTTAAAAAGGATTTATTTCAAAAGTACACTACTGACCCTTTGCACGTGACGTCACGCGCCTCAGAAGACCGCCCCTTTTTTCCATGTTGGATGGCAAAAAGCAGACATGCGTCTATAAGCTACTATTGAGCTATAGGAGAATCAGGRAGTTGGTAGCCTAATATCGTTCTTTCCCCACTGTTGCTTTAGCTGTAAAAATGGTCTTCAGCTGCTGCGCAGTCGGCTGCACAAACAGACAAGAAAACAAACCAAACTTGTCCTTTGATCGTAGTCTTAAGCTGCTGCGCAGTCGGCCGGTGGACCGGAGTGTCTCTCCGGTTTTGGACCGAGCAGTYACGGGCTGAAGACGCTGCGCTACTGGTTCTAAAATATTATAATCTCCCCGTCTGCCCACCCGCAGCACTCCGTGTCATAGTGAAGATATAAACAACAGTGATAGCTGGAAATACTGTATAGTTGTTTTTATTCAGTGTTGTTTCGGAGGAGGAGAAGCTTTTTTTCACGTTGATTGAATAAACACAAGTTACGCATTCAGGTGGTCATAAAATCAGACCAGCTGATCATCAAAGCTGTTCATCTTTTTAATTTAACTGGGAATGGATCATTTCAGCTAAATATCGAACAGAAAGAAGTGCAGCTCGGAGCGCTGTTGTACCCGGAGCTGTCATGAAGAGAAGCTACTAGCTTGTTAGCTTGCTAGCTGGCGTCGACTCTAAAAACCACCCAGCCGTACAGATATGAACCAGTCATACAGAGTGGAGAAAGCACAGCTCTGAAAGAAGATCTGATGAAAAAAATAAGTAAGAAAGCATCTCTGACCGGATTCATAAGGTCTGACGCTAACGTTAGTATATCTGCTCAGTGGGATCTCAGGAAGCAGACGCTTAATGCAACACGAGCGTCAGACAGACGTCGCTTTGAAAAACATCTAGAATCATATATGAAATCGGCAAATAAAAATACATTAGCATTAACAAGCAAGTCTTACCTTGGCCATTATGAGAACCTAACAAARACGTCCGGACGGAGAAGATATGGGCAGATTTCTAAGCTAGATATGTCCAACTTCTGTAAATAACGCTGTCTGTGAGCCCCAATTAGGTGTGCGACTTCCACAGAAAAATTGTCTAAACTTGAACAAGTAGAAACCATGGCAAAAACAAAACAAAAAAAAAAAACAACTTAAAAAAAACAATCGCTGCTATTCAATTCAATACACCCCTCTGTGGCTTCTGCCGTCCGACATGCCGGTATCATGTGACTTTGTCACGTGGGTGCAAAGGGTCAATACTGCCAGAAGTATTTGCTCAACTGCTTTGACTCGCATGAGTTTCAGTGACATCCCATTCCTAATCCAAAGGATTCAAGTTGGTCCACCCTTTGCAGCTAGAACAGCTTCAACTCTTCTGGGAAGGCTGTCCACAAGGTTTAGGAGTGTTTATGGAGATTTTTGACCATTGTTCCAAAAGCACATTTGTGAGGTCACATACTGATGTTGGACAGAAGGCCTGGCTCTCAGTCTCTGTTCTAATTCATCCCAAAAGTGTTCTATCAGGTTGAGGTCAGAACTCTGTGCAGACCAGTCAAGTTCATCCACACCAGACTCTGCCATCCATGTCTTTATYGATCTTGCTTTGTGCTCTGGTGCACAGTCATCTGGATGGGTGAGCAAATACTATTGGGCAATATAGTGTATATAGATTGTAGAGGTGCATTTAAAAATAAAAGCTGTTTAGTGGTTCAAGAGATATTTCACTAAAAGATGAATGTGATTAACTAGTTAAATATTAAATTTAAACAAGGATCTTGTACAATTGGTTATAGCTAAGATTAGAGGACCAAATTTTTGGTCCACATCTGTAAAATTGACAGAGTTAAATCAGTTTTTGTGTTTTCAAAAGGTAAGTTAGCTGTGGAAGCCATCTTGAATTTAATTAACTCCAAAAGTAAGTAGTAGATGTATATACAATTTTAACTTTTTGAAGGTATTTTTAAAATTTAACCAGTAAGTTTGTGTATTTTTGGTACAGACAGTTGAATAGCCCTAGTCTAAAGGTTTGTCCTTTGGTTAATTTGTTTTTGACGATCAACAGAACAACCTCAGTTGATGCAGACATAAGAAAAATAAAAAAGACTAAGCCTTAAAATGAGCGGTAGATTTTCCAAACTCCATGTTTTTCAATATTATAAAACCATATCTTTGAGGCTACTCTGTGCAAGTTACCACAACAGCAAGTCAACAAATTCAGTTTTGGGAACTGGATACAGATGGAGAGAGCAGCATGTTTTTGGCTTTGTTGTATCGACTGTTATTGCTCAGCAGAGTGAATAACAGCCATGATATCATTACAGTTAATGCATTTGTTACTATGCTTGGAGTAGACAACTGCTGAGACCCTGATTTCATAACAAGGTGAAGAGGAGACATTGTGAACGCATGGCCAAAACAATACAGAAAGCAACTTTACAGTCAGTGTAGAATTTATTGTTTTAAACTTGTTGTTTTGCCTTCCTCAAGACATAATCTTAAACCCTTCACCTTTTCTTCATATTGAGCAAACAGCTCTAATTCTATTAATAAATACCTGTCTAAAAAAACCAATGCAATATTTTATTCTCTTTGTATAAACTCTGACAGCTATGGAAGTTTTGATCTTTTATTTAAAAACAAGATAAAAGTATGTGCAGAAGAGGTGATATTTAAGGCCATAAATTAACTGACTGGTGCTCTCTGGAGGACACACTTTGTAATTACAACACTATAGATAAACTGGAACACAGTTTTACTGTTTCTGTACAGCAATACCTTATGACTAATTACCGAGAGACAAACACTGATGCATCTGCTGATACGTCAGCAATGTGCTTAAACATGCCAGCCATATTTATGACTGACTGACTGATGTCTGGGCTTTATTAATGCTTATATAACACCACACTCTTATTGTACGATCCCTACATGTTGCATCAACTTGTCATTTAGTTCTGGATATGCTTCTGAGAAACTTGCTAAGTTGCTTTAAATAAATAAAGCAAAGGAAATAACTTCTGTTGCAAACTGCCGCTGAGAGGGTTTTGTATTATATTGTTATAATTTATCTTCCAACAAGTTTCTTTGAAAATAGCAGCCCTGTTGCAAGACCTGAGCACTTTAGAAGTCATAAGCTGTCCCACTAGTGAGAGAGCAGTAGACATTATTCAAACAGTTTTTAATGTCTTAAGACAAATTGTTTTCTCTTTTCCTTTGTTAGGATATTGTTATTGGACACTTTAACCCCCAAGTCAGTTTCTCACTTGACTAAACATTTACTAAACTAGTTTTAACAACCCTTCATGAGAAAAGWTTTTTTTGTTACTTTTTCTCCTAAACACACCTTGATTAAAATTTTAAGACCAGTTGAAAATGGCAAGAATTCACATTTTGCACTGCTGGAAGGTTTTCAGTGGAGCTTTGAAAAACAAAAAGAAGAAATGGGAGTGAGATAAAAAAAAGAGTAAACATTTTATCGCAAACAACCATTAAACTGAAATAGGCTATTCATCAGCTGAGTCATTTTCTGTCTGGTATCCACAGTGTCATGACCTCCTGATGGCAAAGGCAAATAATCTTTTTCTCTTTGAARGRGGTCTGATTGTTGAGCTGCAAAAGCAAGGCCTCTTGCAGCGTACCATTGCTGCTGAGGTCATTTTTAAATTCTTAAAAGATCCTGAGGAAAAAGGCCCTGTCACACTATAACATTTTAGACAACTTATGTCAACTTAGGAAAATTGTTTTTTTTTTTTTGTTTAAATTACTTATGAAAGTTATATAATTGATCAATTTGTTAGCTTTACAGTATGTACATGCCTAAAACAGGCTTACAGGTTTTTTTTATTCCATCTTCAACGTACATGTCTTTGAAATTTCCATAAGTTGGTATAAGTTGTCTAAAATGTTAGGGTGAGAGGGCCTTTATGGAATAAAAAAGACAAGTGGTAGATCCAAAGATTTTCACTGGCCCTGAGCTGGAGGACCCAATTGACTGTCCGGTTTGAAATTAAAAGCTCTACTTAGAATCTTCTTGCAATCCAACAGTAAAAATTTTGAATTCTTGCCATTTTGAACTGGTCTTAAAATGTTCATCTGGAGTGTATTTTCAAAGTTCCAAAACCTTCCGAAAATTCCTCAAAAATGCAAATAATTCCATATCAGTCAACAGGAAGACAACAGCTAAGTTCCTTAAAAAGTTTCATACAATTTTAAAAGACTCTCCTCAGCAAAATAATTGCTTTATAAAGTTTAGTTTTTGCTTTGGCGTTTTTTAGCATATATATACAGTATGTATATGTATGTATATGAGTGTGTGTATTTATATATACATGTATATGTACATTTAATACACAGAACAGTTAAATGTG
>NW_013952602.1:812302-820968 GCF_001266775.1 Austrofundulus limnaeus
AAGTTTCAGTAAAAAGTTTCAGTAAAAAACAAAGATTACAGAAGGCAGAAAAAAGTTACACACCTCACTGAGAATTAAAAGTTTTACCCATCAAATTTACTCCCCAACCTACGCCAACATGTCTATATAGAGGAAGCCTAGGCAGCACTTTGATGAAGTTGTAACATAGATCTGACAGTTGGCCAACCCTGGAGGCTGTTTGAAGCTTTTAAAGATGGAAAACAATCAGCGGGATGTAAATATGAGCTGCTCGTGAAACAACAGATGGCTTAGTAGCATCTGAAGTTATCCCAGTGCTACAATTGTTTTGTGTGTGCATATGTTAAGATCATTTTAGTAAAGAAAACTTTGATGTGTTATTTACAAAGAATGAATAAAAAGCAATAAAGAAAAACTAAAAGGTAATGTACATATGTTCAAATAACACCTATACCAGTACCAGGCCTGTGCTGCGGAGAGCAGTAGGTCTTAAAGATGTAAGTGACAGAACCTGTTCTTTGCCTTACGTTACTGCGTTACATCACTGACATAGAAGATTGTCAGATCTGAAAAAAATCTATTTTGTTCATGGTAATCTGTGCTGTCACTTTAAAAGTCAGCAGTCATTGTTGTGAGATGCTATTTGACCTTTGCTTTATTATAGCTATTGTTGCAGCTGTAGTTGAAACAAGCTGTAGTGTCTTTCCACATCTTTTCTTGCTGAACCCCAAACACTTCATGAACAAATAATAGCTGCACTTCAAAAATGATTAGCTTAAGTGATGATTTTGAAATTTATGGACAAGATTTTTCAAAGACTACCATGATGCTAACTGCATTAGTTTTTCTATGGGATTTTCAATATTAAGTTAGCATCTATGRTAGTTGTTAATCTTACCAGGATTTTTGGCATGTGTTATTGTGCACTCTTTGCTACGCAAAAACATATAAATCACAGTTTGTCAAATAATCCCAATCATTTCAATTTGTGAATTTGTGTTGCTGTCTGTATTTCAGTTTCAGTGTTAAGAARATTAGCAAACCCAGTTGCATCCAAGTGTGCATTTACAAACCTGATAACAGCAGGTGATAAGGGCTGCCACAAACGATTATTTTTATAATTGATTAATCACCAATTGTTTTTTCGATTAGTTGACTAATCAGATCATATGTTAATTGAATATAAAACATACAGCTTCTCACGCCAGAATGCAGCTGCTATTATATAACCATCGTTAGATTTTAGCTATATGCTAACTAAAAAAATTGCTGTGGAAGGCAAGTTCTGCTCTGCAGATATTGCACAGGTTTCTCTTTCATTTTCTTAAAAAGTTCCCACATTTTTGAGCTCCGTTGTCAGGTAGCCATGATACCAGAGCCTGTCTGTATAATGTCTTATGACGTCCACGGCCTGCCCCAGTTACCACTACTGTGCATGTGTGTCAAGGACAGAAAGGCAGATGTGGCAGTGGAAGGTATCAAAGCAGTTTGGAGAGAAAAACAAAGAACAAAAAAAAAGAAAACGATTAATCGATTATTAAATTAGTCATCGATTGTTTTAATAATAGATTAGTCGTCGATTAATCGAATAATCGTGGCAGCCCTACAGGTGATCAAACTGCATTAAAAACTGTTTTAACGCAGCCCTCTGAATCATAATCAAGTTGAATCAAGAGGTGCTTACAATTAATCTGAAATATGTAGTTACAAAGTTGCAATGACAATAAAGAGTATTCAAGAAACTCAAACGGTAAAAGCAAACAAGAGGTCAGGTCATTGAATTTTCTGGTAGCTGCAGAAAAAACTTTTTTTTTGCCTCTTAACATCAACGATTGAAGTCATCGAAAGTTTGGTACTGCATGAATGAACCTTGAAGAGGCACAAATTCCTTACCTCTTACTCCGACTGACAAGTTACTCAGCAAACCCAAAGGRTCAAACACAAAGACATGAGAAGAAAAACAGCTGCCTGAATCTAAATTAGAAGCTTCTACATGAGAAGAATCTAAATGTTCTTCCTAAAATTTATGAAACTCTGGAACTGCAGAGCACAAAAAGAACATCCTCTAATTATAGGAGCAAGCGGCTGTTGAAGAGCTCCTTTGGGCAATGGGGATGTGTACCGAGTGCTTCAGACTGCAAGTTAATCTTGAGAACACTAAAAGCGCTACGGGAAGCTTTAGTTATTATCGGTAATAAAGCTGCCTCTAGATAAAACTCAACATCTATTTTAAAAGTCAGAACCAGGGAACACATTCACTGGAGCTTCATCAATAGGTGAAAATGTTCAAACACAACCGACAGCCTCGCAGTCTCAGAGTCATACTTTTATACCAACACCTAGTTTAAACGTTTATCAGTTGTTGATACGAGTGCACCAACTGCAGTTTTCTGGCCGATCACTGATCTTTGAAAAGCCTAGAAGGCTCTAGAAATGTTAATTTAGAAGCCATGAAGAAGAAGAATGCTGTGCAAAGAAAAACAGCACAATTTGTAAAAGTCATCCAAGTTATAAAACTATTTTTTTTATTTTGTATTTTATTCTTCAAATGCGAAATTTAAAAGCAAAYCATAAACTCGAATTATTTGTCTATTTAATGTCCATCCTCTCACACTGTCTGATGCTGCTTGGGACATAATAGTAATACACATAATATAATACAGCCCAATCCTAATGAGTTACCTGATTTGATGCACTGGAAAATGACACAAACCCTGCCAGGGACRTGATTTTTGTCTTTGTACCTTTTTTTCTTAATTCAAAAATGTTTACTTGCTGGGATGTAATGACTTGTATCACATTTATAAAAAAAAATGATGGTAAGACTTGTATGAACCATTTGAACTTGACTGTTTGTTTACGTGCAGCTGTGCCAATGATCTGTCATTTCATTTGCTTTACCTCCGGTTTTGAGGAGGAAAAAAAAGCATTACTCCCTGAAAGTCTCATTATGATTTCCTATTATCATTTACTCGTTTTAGCAGGGGCTATGCAATTCATTGCTACATTATATAAAATGTTCAATATGGAAAAAAGGCACAGCTTGATTTTACCTTGATAGTGGGTGGTGCAATGGCCAGGTATTTGTCTCCATTGTGGTAGGTGATGGACTCCTGTCCTATGATTATTGCTCCTCCAAAGGGCTCTGGCACTAGAGGGATAGAAAACAAAATTCTATTAATACCTTTTTACATGAATCACTGATTAAAATTAAATGTASCAATAATCATTTTTGTTGAGTAAGCTGTTCAAAATTGTAAACAAACCTATTCTTCCACATATACACWATGTAATAAAGACTCAAAATTATGAGTTATATTTGGAGAGAATAATCTACTTTAGAAAGYCTTGAATGACAGCTTTGCTTTAAACCTTTAAGTTTGCTTAATTTTTGCTACTTAAATAAATTTCAGTCACTAAATAATGGAAATAAAATCCCCCTGCTCCTCTGAGTGGGAAGGAGTTATGATGGATTTTTAAAGCTGTGCAGAAAAGTCAGAACGTTCGAGGCTGCCAGGGGAACTGGAGCCCTTTAGAGGTGTCCTGTACATGCTGGAGGGAGAAGCTGCAGAGACGCACCAAATCTGTACAGCAATTTATCAGCAGGAGAGTGGGAACACAAGTGCACAAAGTCAAAAACTGCACTCCTCCTCTCCACAGAGATGAAGGCAGSCGAACAGGAAAAAGTTGTGAAGAAGCAGACATCTCCCAGGTGGTCTACACACCACAGGAGGCTCTTCTGCCTCCCGTATTAGATTATTCAATTAACTGACGCAGTGTATGCAAAGTGTCCTTAAGGTTAACAAACTTAAATTAGAAAGACGTCTRGTGTATTAGTCACAGAAAATAGTTTAAAACAGAGAAAAGTTGATAAATGACAGATTTAGCTTCAGTGAAATCTAAATGGTAAAATGCTAAATTTCATTAAAAAAATAACACACGTGTGAATCTTTTGAACCATTTTAGCATAAAAATATATTTCCATTTGTCATTTTAAAAAGAGTTAAAACAAACAAAAAAAACCATCACCTAACAATTTTAGCCTTTATTTACCTGGGATAACCATGGATGCTTCAGCTTCCACATTCTCCTGTTTCCAGGGGCCTTTGTTAAACTCTTTCTCCCTCAGGGAAACCTCGTAGGTCTTTACATGACGTCCTTGAGGGTCCTAAGTTACACAACAGATTAAATTTACTTAACACAAAAGTAGATCATTTATTTGTCGTAGTGTTTCTTGTTACCTCCACCAAGGGCGAGGTAATGTTTTTGGTCACATAAATCTGTCTGTCTGTCGTTCTGTCTGTGGACAACATTACTCAAAAACTTGTGGACGGATTGTCATGACATTTTTAACACATGTGGGTACTGGGCCAAGGGACACACCTTTAAATTTTGGTGATGTTCCGGATCAAGATGCGGATACAGGAATTTTTTTCTTTTAATACTCTGAGATCGGCAAAGCTGTGATGCTTTCACAGGGCTTCTGTAAAAAACAGTGAGCTGGATTGGACAGCACGGACTTCAAACTTTATAAAAGTAATGTTAAAACCACATTTAATGATGAGTAATTTTTTGCCATAATGTGCGCATTTACAGAATGTTTTGTGACCAGGAAGTGTGTGACTGCACCATGAAACCTATTTTTCCCATTTCCTCAAACACACCACATTTCCYAAACAACCAATCACAGTTTCTCGCTACTAGGTTTGTAAACAGAGAGCTGCCAGGCCTCAAAGTTTGGAGACGGGGGGCACCAGGAGACACTATA
The DNA here is from genome assembly GCF_001266775.1 of Austrofundulus limnaeus. Taxonomy (NCBI): domain Eukaryota; kingdom Metazoa; phylum Chordata; class Actinopteri; order Cyprinodontiformes; family Rivulidae; genus Austrofundulus; species Austrofundulus limnaeus. The sequence continues at coordinate 817,050 of NW_013952602.1, forward strand.
TAAAGAGAGTCAAACCATTACAAACTCGTACAAGGGGATAAAACAGACGTTTTACATGGTGAAATGTGACTGATGAAAACTTCGGAGCTTAATCCGACACCGGTTTGACGATGAATAACGTCGGGTGACGAGTCTGATTTTATTTTTATTTTTTCACATTGGACTCCACCGAGAAGAAATCCCATGCATACTGCCTGCTTAAATGGTCACTACATCAGAACTTATTCGGCAAATGTGTTTCCATTTCTGCTTTTGTGCATTTCCTCTTACAGGATGGGGGAAATTGGTCTTGGCGGAGGTTTGCACTCTGAGTGTGCTTCTAGTTTTTCATGTGTGCAACCCACATACTCAACTCTACTGCTCATCCCACAAATGCATGTTCCTTACAAATGTTGCATCATTTAAAAGCTAAATTCAAAGGCTTTTCAACAGTATAAGATTTATTGGCAAGAAGCATTGTTACAAAAAATAAATCTAAAAAAATCACATATTTCCTTTGTTTTTGTGCAAAATTTAGTTTAGTTTTTAGAAAAATCACAAACTAAACTAACTGACTAGTTTCTAAAGCCTCGCTGTTTGTACTAAGTGGTGTTGATAGTAGTCTGCTTTATTGTACTAACCCTGCATGTATGAGACATGCACAAAAATATGATCTGCATATGTTTTACTTCAGTGACAATAATTAACCACATGATTCCAAAAGTAAAGAAAAATTTTCTTAGTTTCTTATTGATTGGCAAACAACACTGATTAAATTTCTACAATTAGGTGAATGGAGGAGGATTGAAGTTCAACTATATTTTCAAAAATATTGTGAATGAGAGGCAAAATAACACAGGCAAATAAATCTGTTTTTTAAACACATTAGCTCCTCCCACTTATACAAACGCATCTATGTTACAACAGTACCTGATAGATGAAGCAGACTGTTGGGGCCTGGCAGCCATACAGGAAGTGAACATCAATGACTTGCAGCTCCTCCAGCCTGATGTTAAAAGCCTTGAGCTCGCGGTTGTCCCGGTCCAATGGGATCACCTTGAACAACCCATCGTACAACCTCAGACCAATCATGCGACACTCTGGGTCAACGATTCCAATAATCCCCGTCTCTGATGGACGCCCAATACGATCCTGCAAAACAAGTCAGAAAAAGTTGAATAACACTCTTTGTACAAAGCTACTCTTGATATGTCTGCTCAACTTGACTGCAAACAAACAAAACAAGAAAACTTCAGACTGATTTAAAACAACAAAGCAAAATGCATTGACAAAAGCAGATGTACAGTGTAAAAGCTGCAATTTACAAACACAAACAAAAGTAGCTTTGTGTTGCTGCCTCCCCCACCTGGACATTGCCATGGGCACGTGTGATGATGTCAATGCTTTCCCCATTCTGTTTGTATTCAAGGATGCAAGCATTGTACTTGGATGTGAGAATAAACAGCAGGTCCTTGCTCTCACCCTGTAAATAAAAAATACAACAACAACAAAAAACACCTACAGTTAAGACAACCTTTAAAAAATTAAACTTGAACCATATGATCTACTGTAAATTTTAAAAATAGCATTTTATCATTTAAGAAATTCATCAGCTGCTCAAAAAAAAACTGTCCATTTTTTTTTCTTAACCAACCAACTGTACAACATCTACCTTAGGCCGGAAAAGCTCCATGACKGCAATTTTGCCGTACATGCCGACCTCCTTGACGGGCCTCAGACCCTCTGCTGTGACCACATAGATCTCCAAGCGTGTGTTTTTGGCTATGAGCAGATTAAGGTCTTCAGCAGAAGTAAAGTGACCTGTAGAAAGAACAACACTTGTGACAATTCCATACAAAGTTTAGGGGTGGAAGGTCTGCTGCAGAGGAACTGGATAAATATCTGTTATATTATTATATTTTTATATAAAATATTGTTATGGCATGATTTTGCCTAACAAATATTTAGTTCAGAATTCAAAATACCAAGTAATTTCACTTTAAATTACTGCCTTAATTAGGGCTTTATCCTAACCAATTTTATATGACCAATAACAAATAGGGGCCACTTCCTTTCTTAAGGTGATTTATTTGTCTGGGGAAATGCACCTACAGTACCAGAGCTGCAGACTTCAACCAATACCCAGAAAGCAGGGCAGAGCAATAATTCAATAATATATATTGCAATAGATCAACATCAATAGAAAACATTATCATGATATAGACTGATTTTCAATATCAACGAGAAGTCTGTCCAATAGAATGTTGAGATTATTACTGAATTCCCAACCAAAACCGCACGGCATTCTGGGGGAGAGGAAAGGCCTTAGTTACTCGACCTCTCATGATCCAGCAAAGCAAGGTTGGGGGTATCAACTAATTCGCTCACTCCTTGGTAAGCTAGCAACAACCTGTTGAGTAACATGCAGCAGAAGTTTCATGTTTCACCATCGTGCCTCATAACTGCTTCAAAATAAAAAAGAACTGCGTGCAGTGAAAGGAGAAAAAGAGTGCAACAACTCGAGAAAAAATTTGTGGATGAAAGAGGAAAGGTCACATCACCAGTTTGGCAGTACTAATCAGACGTTTTCCTCCTGGTCCGCATTTCAAATAGGTAAAACAAAAAACAAATCAATAATTATTTGATATTGACTGAAACTAAATGCTTATATCATTGTTCAGCCATATTGCCATCAAGTCCAACCAGAAGGCTCTTTCACACATTTGGATCCTACATCTTCAGCTCTGTGTTCAGCACTAGAAACAGCACATTAACACAACAAATAGCTGTGCATCACAGGCAAAGTTCCCAGTTGTTCAGTTTTCTGTGTTGACAACATTTGAACCAAAAGAGATATTGCAAATCGGATTGGGGCAATCAATTTCTGAAACCACTCTGGTTTTCTTTGTAATGCTACATGACCATCTTCCAGAGTTGTAAAGTAACAAAATACAAATACTTTGTTACTCATAACAACTACGGAGAACTGACACACGTACAGTTTTTGATAACAAAAATGTTAGACATATGCATTCACTTTAGTATGTATAAATGCTGTTTAATGCTTTTATAGTATTCCAGTGAAAGTTCTTGCTGTTGAAAGAAAAATAAGCCCAGTAAGCTTTGTGGCTTCATTAAACAATGCCCAAGTAGAGATTAAGCCATTTACATCTTAAAAAAATCATCTGGGGTTCAACAGACAGATTTTGATCAGTGGCAACTCTTAATCACTTATGTTAATAATCTGACTTTTACATGTGTTGGGTTGAGAGATTTAACCTAAAAAGAACACAAAAACAAAGCACATTTTGATTGTGGTCACATGGATGGTGGTCATTATTAGACCTTTTGTTTTGCTCAATTTATTTTACTGTTGGATTTTGGCATTTAAAGTCATTTATAATTTTGCTTAAATGTAGTTTTCATGAATACTGACTAATTATTGTGTTTCATAACAATGTATAGTATGGATTTATTGATATGCACTGTATTGTATATCATAAATGTTGGCCTTGTTTAAACCTAAGGAGACAATAGCACTATTTATTTTTTTATGTACAACACTTTACTGAGTAAGCGACACATTCATTTGTGTCATTTTTTAAACTTAATGGTCCGTTACGATCTGTTGTCCTCCAGCTGGCTCTTATTCCTTAGATTATTTTCTGAATTTGGTAGAACACTGGGCCTCATGCAAGAACATGTTTGTATTCTTATCCTAAATTTCTCTTACTTTTGTTCGTACAAAGGGTTCGTACGAACATGTCACGTCAGATTCAACAAACTCTTCTATCTTCAGGAAAAGTGTAAATGAGCATCATAAACTGATGAATGCCACTTGTTCATATCCAGCTGCTCGTGCACGAGAGATTAGCAAAATTACCACCCTAAAAACACCAAATAAGGCTATGTTTCCTGCCCCACATACCAGGAAATGAAC